>NW_027595416.1:192500-222500 GCF_031162955.1 Sander vitreus | reverse complement strand
AACACACAAACACAAACACGCACACAGTCATACAGTCATACACACGCGGAATTACTCAGAGGTCCCCACAAACCTAAACACGGAAACACGCAGAGGTCCCCAAAAACACTAGAAACACTCAGAGGTCCCCACAAAAACTAGAAACAGTTAGAGGTCCCCACAAACAATAGAAACAGTCAGAGGTCCCCACAAACACTAAAAACACTAAGAGGTCCCCACAAAAACTAGAAACACTCAGAGGTCCCCACAAACACTAGAAACACTCAGAGTTCCCCGCAAACACTAAACACAGAAAAACTCAGAGGTCCCCACAAACACTAGAAACACTCAGAGGTCCCCACAATCACTATAAACACTCAGAGGTCCCAACAAACACTAAACACGGAAACACTCAGAGGTCCCCACAAACACTAGAAACACTCAGAGGTCCCCACAATCACTAAACATGGAAACACACAGAGGTCCCCACAAACACTAGAAACCTCAGAGGTCCCCACAATCACTAAACATGGAAACAATCAGAGGTCCCCACAAACACTAGAAACACTCAGAGGTCCCCACAATCACTAAACATGGAAACACTCAGAGGTCCCCACAAACAATAGAAACAGTCAGAGGTCCCCACAAATAATAAACACTAGAAACACTAAGAGGTCCCCACAAACACTAGAAACAGTCAGAGGTCCCCACAAACACTAGAAACACTCAGAGGTCACCACAATCACTAAACATGGAAACACTCAGAGGTCCCCACAAACAATAAACACTAGAAACACTCAGAGGCCCCCACAAACAAACACTAGAAACAATCAGAGGTCCCCACAAACACTAGAAACAGTCAGAGGTCCCCACAAACACTAGAAACAATCAGAGGTCCCCACAAACACTAAACCCTAGAAACACTCAGAGGTCCCCACAAAAACTAGAAACACTCAGAGGTCCCCACAAACACTAGAAACACTCAGAGGTCCCAACAATCACTAAACATGGAAACACTCAGAGGTCCCCACAAAAACTAGTATCAGTCAGAGGTCCCCACAAACACTAGAAACAGTCAGAGGTCCCTACAAACACTAGAAACACTAAGAGGTCCCCACAAACACTAAACATGGAAACACTCAGAGGTCCCCACAATCACTAAACATGGAAACACTCAGAGGTCCCCACAAACAAACACTAGAAACAGTCAGAGGTGCCCAAACAATAGAAATAGTCAGAGGTCCCTACAAACACTAGAAACACTCAGAGGTCCCCACAAACAATAATCACTAGAAACAGTCAGAGGTCCTTACAAACACTAGAAACACTCAGAGGTCCCCACAAAAAAACACTAGAAACAATCAGAGGTCCCCACAAACACTAGAAACAGTCAGAGGTCCCCACAAACACTAGAAACAATCAGAGGTCCCCGCAAAAACTAAACCCTAGAAACACTCAGAGGTCCCCACAAAAAAAAGAAACACTCAGAGGTCCCCACAAACACTAGAAACACTCAGAGGTCCCCACAAACACTAGAAACACTCAGAGGTCAACACAAACACTAAACATGGAAAAACTCAGAGGTCCCCACAAACAAACACTAGAAACACTCAGAGGTCCCCACAATCACTAAACATGGAAACACTCAGAGGTCCCCACAAACAATAGAAACAGTCAGAGGTCCCCACAAACACTAGAAACACTAAGAGGTCCCCACAAACAATAATCACTAGAAACACTAAGAGGTCCCCACAAACACTAGAAACACTCAGAGGTCCCCACAAACACTAGAAACACTCAGAGGTCCCCACAAACACTAAACATGGAAACACTCAGAGGTCCCCACAAACACTAGAAACACTCAGAGGTCCCCACAATCACTAAACATGGAAACACTCAGAGGTCCCCACAAACAAACACTAGAAACAATCAGAGGTCCCCACAAACACTAGAAACACTCAGAGGTCCCCACAATCACTAAACATGGAAACACTCAGAGGTCCCCACAAACACTAGAAACACTCAGAGGTCCCCACAAACACTTAGAGGTCCCCACAAAAACTAGAAACACTCGGAGGTCCCCACAAACAATTGAAACACTCAGAGGTCCCCACAACTACTAAAAACAGAAACACTCAGAGGTCCCCTCAAACACTAGAAACACTCAGAGGTCCCCACAAACAATTGAAACACTCAGAGGTCCCCACAACTACTAAACACAGAAACACTCAGAGGTCCCAACAAACACTAAAAAACACTCAGAGGTCCCCACAACTAATAAACATGGAAACACACAGAGGTCCCCACAAACACTAGAAACACTCAGAGGTCCCCACAACTAATAAACATGGAAACACACAGGTCCCCACAATCACTAGAAATAATCAGAGGTCCCCACAAACACTAAACCCTAAAACACTCAGAGGTCCCCACAAAAAATAAACACTAGAAACACTCAGAGGTCCCCACAAAAACTAGTATCAGTCAGAGGTCCCCACAAACACTAAACCCTAGAAACACTCAGAGGTCCCTACAAAAACTAGAAACACTAAGAGGTCCCCACAAAAACTAGAAACACTCAGAGGTCCCCACAAACAATAAACACTAGAAACACTCAGAGGTCCCCACAACTACTAAATACGGAAACACTCAGAGGTCCCCACAAACACTAGAAACACTCAGAGGTCCCCACAACTACTAAACACAGAAACACTCAGAGGTCCCCACAAACACTAAACCCGAGAAACACTCAGAGGTCCCCACAAAAACTAGAAAGAGTCAGAGGTCCCCACAAACACTAGTAACAATCAGAGGTCCACAAAAACACTAAACCCTAGAAACACTCAGAGGTCCCCACAAACACTAGAGACATTCAGAGGTCCCAACGAACACTAGAAACACTCAGAGGTCCCCACAACTACTAAACACAGAAACACTCAGAGGTCCCCACAAACACTAGAAAGACTCAGAGGTCCCCACAACTACTAAACACGGAAACACTCAGAGGTCCCCACAAACACTAGAAAGACTCAGAGGTCCCCGCAACTAATAAACATGGAAACACTCAGAGGTCCTCACAATCACTAGAAAAACTCAGAGGTCCCCACAAACACTAGAAACACTCAGAGGTCCCCACAAACATGCAGGTTGGTGAAGGAATCAGGAGGTTTTGATAAAATTAAATTTGATGTGAAATATTTCCCAAAAACCGGAGGTGGAAATTAACTTTACTTGAGTATTTTCAGTGTTCTGCTTCCTTCTATTTGTATTTTACTCCATCTCAGAGGGACAATTCATCAGTCACCAAACTAACTGTGCAATTTTCAGAGTATTAAGTAACACAAAAACATGTCTAATTTTCTTTACTCATTCAGGTATTTTCTGTCCATTTTATCACAACTATTGGTACATTACTCTGATTTCAGTCATATTTTATGTTTTTGTTTCCATTAAAATTTAAATATTTAGTCAAACTCATTTAGGCTGAATATAAGCAATATATATATATTTCCCTCTGAGATGTAGTGGAGTAGAAGTAGAAAGGAGCAGAACATGGAAATACTCAAGGAAAGTACAAGTACCCCTAAATGTGTAGGCTACTTAAACTTACAGGGAAGTTTCTTGTTTGTTTTTGCATAATTGAGTCTTTTCTTTTCATAAAACTTTCTACCTTTACTCCACTTCACAAAGTCTCTTTGTTGTTACATAGCCAGACTACTTTATGAATGAGTGAACATGACGACATTAAAAACAGACCCAGAGTTAAACTGTCACATGTTTTATTCAACAGGAGACACAAGTTACTCATCAGGTAGTAACAGATTACTCTGATTCATCAGGTAGTAACAGATTACTCTGATTCATCAGGTAGTAACAGATTACTCTGATTCATCAGGTAGTAACAGATTACTCTGATTCATCAGGAAGTAACAGATAATTCTGATTCATTCATCAGTTGGGAACGTACACAACTTTTTCATAGTGAACAGGATTACCAGTTTCACAACCAGTTACAATTTGCCTGTTGCCACTAGAGCCACGGCTGTCACAGTGGTTCCGACTGAGGTTGATATTGCAAGCGCAATTAACTGTCAACCTGTCACGGCTGATTCTCAGGATTTGATTTCTTGGATACGACCTTACTTTGCTATTATCAGTACAGACCTTTTGGACAAACCCATAACTCGCAGTGATGAAGGTGTTTTTCTCCTTACATCAATTGCTGTCGGTTTTACTGATGTAGTTGCTATTTTGCACAGCGTCACAGTGGTTACGATCCATCCCTGGTCTAATATGCTGTCTCTTGAAATTTTGAGGCCGAGTTTCTTCATCCTGAGAATGCACGAAGATAGAGATCTTCATGGTTATCTGGAGAACACACAGTTTAAAGCTGTTAGAGAACTTAGTCTAAGATCCTTTTTGTTTAACATGAAATCACCATCACAGAACCCACCAGACTCCATGTAAATAATCAGGACTTTTAGCGTGTATAGAGCCAGCATATCTCCTCATGTAAAAGGTTGAATTAAGGGTTTATTTCAACTAAACCAGAGTGGTGATTGTTGGAGCAGTGGAAAGATGAACCAAGACGGCTTTTGATAGTTTTATTTAGTTTCTGTCCTCTTTGAATGAAGTGTGTTTTATGATGATAAAAGTCCTTATTATTTACATGGAGTCTGGTGGGTTTGGTGATGGTGATTTCGGGGCTGTTTCATGTTAAACTAAAAGGATCTTACTCTTTAACTAAAAGGTCTATCTCTGTAGGGATCCTTTCCATAATGTTGTCAGACACTTACAATAATAATCTCAGTCTGTCAGCAGCAAAAACAAAACCTTTAGTGAACAGGAAACCAGATTTGGCTTTTGTTCTGTGGACTCCTTACCTACCATTGGTTTTTAGTTTCATGAATGGAGTTCTGCAAAACTCATAAATAAACATCCTGATGCAGTTAGAATAAGGCAGACAGAGCAATGTTTGAGAACATCAAACTGAAAATAAAAACTGTTTTCGTCTTTGCAGCAGAACACAGCTGTGAAACACACACACACACACACACACACACACACAAACACACAAACAGACACACACAAGTTGTTTGTTTAAAGTGAATATAAACCCAGTTTTGGATGATATCGAGCTCTTCCTGCGACATGGTTTTATTGCTCTTCTTGTAAGTCAAACTGCATATTTTCATATCTACAGATGTAATTTATCTGGAAGCTGTAAACCTGGGTTACACTCCGGTTCTGTACTTTCTCTCCTAACCCCTTAGATTATGGCCCAATGAATTCAAACTAACCCTTTAAAACACCAAAGTCCCACAATAACACTAACTACTAGCAGCACGCTGCCTCCATGGTGGCCACGGTACTTCCAGGCGCTTGTTGTGTTGCAGCAATGGAGCACAGTAACAGGCGATCTAAATTCTGGCTTAATTTTACATTGAAAAATCCCAATAAATCTTTAAATCACCATTGAATCAAAATAAAACTTTCCTCTTTTCTGTGAAATAAGAATATAACCCGTTTTATCTCTTTGTCGGGTTTTTTACATTCTTTTGCGTACCCATTATCAACTGTTGAATCAGTGTGTGTAATGTCTGTCTCCTGTTCAATAAAACACATTTAACATCTTACACTTGTGTCTGTTTTTAATGCAGTCCTGTGCAATCATTGATGAAGTAGATGTGGATAATAACAGAGATGGTAATGTTTTGATGCTTTAGCTGCATGTTTTGATGCTTTAGCTGCTTTTTTAAACCTCATATGTGTCTTTTGATGTTTCTGTTGCTTTTGTCGCCTTATAATGAACATAAAGTCTCCTGGGGCATCATGAAAAAAAAGAAAGTGCATCTTTCATATTAAAAGATACCGTACGCACAAAACTGGATAAGTATGTACACGCACAGAAATATTCAAATGTATAAAACTGGTCGTACGCCAGGTCCTGTGCACCTTTCCTTTATACATAACAATCAACGTGAAATTGAACGCATGTGACCCCGCCATGCTTCCTCCCGTAAATGAACATGCAAATGACTATAAGTAATCCTGACATCATTCCAATCCATCATTGTACAATCAAAAGAGATAATCTACGTGAGAAGAACAGCTAAATTGCAAGAAAGAAAGTAGATTTTGTGTGGAATATATCTTTTAAAACTATAAGTACTTTGACAGAAGTTAGTATTTGGAATAAAGCTTTTAATGTTATAAGAACTTGGAAAGGTTCTGCATTTTTTAGTTAGAATTTATCACTTTAAAGAGCCAGACAAGACTGCCTACTGCCTTACCCATCCTTTTGCGCGTTAATATAACTAATCTACTGACGGACCATATTAATACGGTGTTTCTGTTGTAACTAGTGTTTGTGGAGACCTCTGAGGAGTTCTAGTGGGTTCTAGTCTAGTGGACCTGTGTCTGTGTGTGTATGTGTGTATGTGTGTGTGTGTGTGTGTGTGTGTGTGTGTGTGTGTCTATATGTGTGAGTGTGTGTGTGTCTATATGTGTGTGTGTGTGTGTGTGTGTGTGTGTATGGGTGTGTGAATGTGAGTATTTCTAGTGTTTAGTGTTTGCGGGGACCTCTGAGTAATTCTGCGTGTGTATGACTGTATGAGTGTGTGCGCGTTTGTGTGTTTGTGTGTGTGTATAGTTACATTTGTATGTCTTGTTTGTTCTTGTTGATTATCTTGTGTATTCCTATTTGTAGTTCTGCTTTGTTTTAAAGTGCCCATATAATGAAAAAATCACTTTTGTTGGGATTTGGGGTATTATTTTGTGTTTCTGGTACTTCCACAAGCTTACAAACTTTGAAAAAAAACCATCCATGCTGTTTTGAGTGAGATATGTTTTCTGAATGTGTCCTGCCTTCAGTCTCCAGGCAAGGTGTTCAAAATCTGCACGGCTTTCTACGTCACTAGCCGAGACGAGGGGGCTAAGGAGCTAACCGTTAGCATGCTAGTGCTAGCATGCTAGCTCGTTTTCAATGGCAAAACACTGCTACAACACACACAAATTCACCCTAATCTCCAAAAGAACTACTACATGTCCCTGTTCTGCAGGGATTCCACACAAAGGTGGAAGTGTGCCCTCGTTTAGAAGAAGTCTCCCAGCTAATCCTGCCTTGTACTACTGAAGTTGGAGAAACAGCTAGCTAGCTCATGTAGTCCTTACCTAGCTACTGAGCATGTAGTCCTTACCTAGCTACTGAGCATGTAGTCCTTACCTAGCTACTGAGCATGTAGTCATTACCTAGCTACTGAGCATGTGCGACTGACAACAAAGACGTTACAGCAGTGAGAGGTCTCACTCTGTAGCTAAAACAGAGACCTGAACACAGGGTGAAAAGAGGAGCTGCAGCAATGTGCAGTACAACAAACATATGGTGTTTTCTGAAAATTAAACCGTGTAAACCTATTCTGATACAACCTCTAAATACAATTATGAACCTGAAAATGAGCATAATATTGCCACTTTAATGTTTGTGCTCTTTATAATGTAAAGCACGTTAAGCATAAAAAACTTGACTTTGACATTAACCAAAATAAATCCTGATGTAAAAGTGTGTGCTAGCTGCTATTGAAAGCTAACACTATACCTGCTATAGAAACTACCTCAGTATTTTGTTCATAATATAAAAAAAATATATTTTAAAGTTAATGTTTCTCTATTTATGTAGGTCATCATTGACATTACGTACCTGCATTGGAACAAAGTGTAAAAACATCTTCAAGTGTTAAAATATTAACATTTTAACTTGCTCTTTTGGGTTTTTCCACGTTCGTCTTTTACTGTCAGTAATGTGTGTATTTAAATTAGGATCAGTTGGGGGGATGTCTGAAGCTGTAGCTGAATGTTTACCGTATATGGAGATGATATCCAGCTGTTTGTTGCAGAGACAACCTCTCTCTGTGGGAGGATATAAGACTGCAGATTATTTCATTTCTCTATCTGAACATTCTTCAGATTTGCATCTTGTCAGAGTTCTGCTCTTCTTCATCTTCAGACTTTGTGCAGTTTATCTTTTAATATTCAATCCTTTTTACTGAAAACAAGTCGACCAAAGGACAGCAGCACCTTCCCACCTGATCTCTCTCCACCAACTCTACTGTAAGAGAAAACGCTGACTCTGGCTCCTAACGTTAGCTTTTGGTTTTTTAATATTTTTGTCATCTTGTTTGTTGACTTTTCAGTCACACTTTCGAAAAAGAATTTCGCCATTTTTGCCATTTTTTCTATGTATTTTTCAAGGTTTGTCATTTCTTTTGATGTTTGTCACTCTTCAACATTTTTGTTGCATTTTTGACATTTTGTTGACCCTTTCTAAAACACCTTGAAGTTAACTGTGATGATCTGTGTACCTTTTTTGTCGTTCTTGCTTATTTTTCAGTGATTGAGTTTCTCTAACAGCTTTTATATGATAATATAAAGAGATGTTAGATATGTCAGAGTAAAGTCTCTAACAGCTTTTTTATGATAATATAAAGATATGTTAGATATGTCAGAGTAAAGTCTCTAACAGCTTTTATAACTCTGTGTTCTCCAGCTCAACATGAAGATCTCTTTCTTCTTCTTCTTTCTGCTGGTCTCTCTGTGCCAACTGTGCAGCGGTTTCTTTGGTTTCAATAGGAGGGTTGATGATAACAAGTTTGAACAAGAGCATATCGTGGCTAACCTATGCACCCAGGTGATGACTGACAGAGGATTCGATGTCCTCAACAAAACCACCTGTAAGCCGGAGAAAACCTTCATCAAAGCTACAGTGTAACATGTAGTGTAAAGTTGATCCTGCTCATAACAAGCCTCCCAACTGTCAGTACACGGTGGAGGAGGTGGAGAAGAAAATCCTGGTCACCTGTGTCAAAAACAAACCTACTGAGTTTAAAATACTAGAGTAATCTATTACTATCTGATGAATCAGAGTAATCTGTTACTACCTGATGAATCAGAGTAATCTGTTACTATCTGATGAATCAGAGTAATCTGTTATTACCTGATGAACCAGAGTAATCTGTTACTACCTGATGAATCAGAGTAACTTGTGTCTCCTGTTGAATAAAACATGTGACAGTTTAACTCTGGGTCTCTGGTTTTTAATGTTGTCATGTTCACTCATTCATAAAGCAGATGTGTGTTCAAGTTTATTCACGTTATTCTAATAAAATAGCTTTAGTTTCCCAAACATAATTATGGTTTTCTTGATTTGATTCATATTCATCCACAGACACACAGACACACAAACACTCACAGACACACACAGACACTAACACTCAGACACACACAGACAAAAACACACACACACACACACACACACACACACACACACACACACACACTCACAGACTCACACTCACACACACACACTCACACAAAGCTAAAACATTTCCTCCTGTTTTCATTATTATGGATTATTTCACCAAATTAAAGTGTTGCTGTGTGTGCACAGTGTGTGCAGCCTGTAGCTACAGTATTGCCTGAGACCTTTTGGTGGAGCACTTAGTTTTTAGTTTGTGATCTCCCTGCAGGGGAAACGGTCTCTAACATGTTCCGTTTGGGCTTTAACTTCTTTACTCTGCAAACAAAAATGTACTGGCATTGGGAGTTGAACCTGAAATTCCTAATAGCCTTAAAATAAACAAATTAGCTGTTAAAATGTAAAAAGTCGAAGTGAAAAACATGCAGCTGTTACTTGCATCTATTCTGAATAAAACCAAAGGATGCAGCCAATGGCCAAGTGTGACTTTGCTCAAGATGCAAAGGCAATATACTGTCAGCTATTCCATCAATGAATAGATAATCTCTCTCAAGGGTTAAAGACGACACAAGGGTTACCAAACAGCCATGTATATGGGCTCGTCCAGTCTCTCCAATGCTAGCTGTTCCAGTTTAACGTGACAGCGGAGTGAGAGGGGTTATCACCACCATCTTGCTTTGTAACCCTGGCGGGAGGTGTGCCAACAGGTCTTGCAACAGGTGAATCAGTTGTGCTATTAACGCCATCGCTACACAATTTCTTAGTAAAACCAAAATTAATTAAACTGCCTTGTTTTCTTTTTTACCATGGCAACATAATGCTAACTGCAGAATGGATTTCAAGGACTTTGCGCGCCGATTAATGGCCTCCAACATTTATATTTTTTCTACAAATCTTTGAGTTAACATGTATTAAACATGATTTGAACTTTCACCGCAGCGCTGCCACACCTTGATGCTCCTGACAAGAATAGCATCTTTATTGAAGTGAACTAGGTTTAAATCACTGTCATGCATGAATGAATGATATTTTTGCAATTTTACACATAACAATCCACAATGATCACATTACACAAAACTGAAATTGCACGTCAAAAATGACACTGTTCATATTTTTAGAGAGCCCCTAAAATTTCA
Source organism: Sander vitreus (assembly GCF_031162955.1). Lineage (NCBI taxonomy): Eukaryota > Metazoa > Chordata > Actinopteri > Perciformes > Percidae > Sander > Sander vitreus. The sequence goes on along the minus strand of NW_027595416.1, from coordinate 212,132 downwards.
CAAATCACATTTTCAGGGGAACCCATGTCTTATTAAGGGGGGCCGAGCTGCCTCTAGCTCCCCCATAGTTCACACCCTGTTTAGGAGCAAAAGCATTTAAAAATTGAATACGTTGAATAAGTTGTTGTATTACATTTTTAAATGCTTTTGCTCAAAAAGTGTCTCAAGGTTGTTTTCTACAACCTTGAGACACTTTTTAACACTTTCTTTGAAGTTTTTTTTTTAATGCAATTTCCAGAATCTTTTATTTTTCCGCTTTCAGACACTTTGATGCTTTTTGACGTCAGTTCTAGTTTTTCAGAACATCGGACAGTAAAGCCAACAAAGATTTAACATCTGTCTCCAAGCTGACAGATTATACACGGACCTTTAACCTGACAAAAACAAACTATAAACTATAAATACTAACTTAACCTTTCTGAAAAACTGAAGGTAAAATAACAAACATGCTGAAAACTGACTCAAACTAAAGTTAAATGAGTTATAAAAGTCTAAACTAAAGATAAAGCTACTAGAAGTTAAAGCTCTGATCTCCTGTAGGGATGATGTGTAAGAAATAATACTCCATGTATTATAATATTATATTATAATATGTTACCTGCTCCTGACTCTATGAAAGATAAAGTGGGCGTGTATTATAATATGATATTATAATATTTTACAGTATAAAGATCGAGGAGTTCTCAGACTTTTCTATCTCTCTCCTGTCATTCAGGTAAATATACTTTCTATTATTATTCTGTCTTTAACACATTTAAACTCTGTATGTTTATATCTGCAATCATTCAGAACTTATTCTGGCTGCATCAGGACGTTTATGGATTTCTTCTGCAGAAAGATTTAGATTAATAATCCTGTGTGCAGTTATTCTGCACTGTAGAAACTCCTGATGTCGCTTAACAAGTTCTTACATCATCAGACAGTTTAGGAGACATTTATAAAACTAAAGACATATGCTATGTTAGGAAGGAAATAGATGTTCTCATGAGTCTCAGACTAATGAGTCCCCATGAGTCTGTAACAGTATGAATTGTAGTTGAAACATAGCCGGCAACGCACAACGTCTAATTTAGTGGACAGATGATCAATCATGATTTCCTCCCAGCAGACAACCAACACTTGCTAAACTTCTGACAACACACACACAACTGTTGCTAACAACAGTATTACTCCTAATGTGTGACTGGATGTTAAAGGTGCCCTGCCATACAAAACCGCCTTTTCTTACAGAAATATGTTAGGTCCATATGTGTTATGTGGTGAATGTGAAAATGAACTGCTACCTCCTCTGTCAGCTCTAGCCACTGAAAAGAAATAAGTGGAGAAATCAGGCCAAATACAAAAGCTGGTCAGTCTGACGTGGTGTTGCCTGAGCTCATTACTATTCATGAGCTCGCCCAGTTGCGCTGGGTAAAGGATGCTGATAGCCAGGCTCTCATTGGTTAGCTGTTAGCCAATCAGAGTCAAGCAGCTTAGTTCGTTGAATATTAATGAGAACTGGCATAAATCAAGTGTTCCTGCAGGCTTTCTATACCACACTAGAATGGCTTGAAACAAGGTCACCAAGGCATTTTTTTCCACAAAAAATGTTGATAGAGTCCATGGTAAAACTTCAGATATTACCACAAAGTCATGAAATATGTGTGGCAGGACACCCTTAAAACATGTATTTCAATTGCAAGGGTCTCCTGCTACACACTTAAAAAGTGAGCTACGAGACAAGAACATTTCTGTTCTTACAGGTAGACTTTAACATGTTTCCTTAAGAGTACAGTATGTTTTTTAAGAAGCCAGAAATGTACCTTTGGACTAATTTAAGGGTACAACACGAACACTGAAGAATACACAATTGACTTTCTAAAGGGTACCTCTCCTGTGAAAAACATTGTACCCTTTTAGGTACACAACTGTCCTGTTTCTGAGTGTGTCTAGAAGGATTGGCAGGATGAGTCTGTCTGTCGGCCTTCTTGGATTTGTGAAATGTGTGTTGCTCTTACAGCAGCTGGCCAGCAGGTGGCAGTGTAAGGAATGATAGACTACTGTCCACTTTGGTGTAGGGCTGCAGAATTCATTGCAATTTTATCAAAATCCCAATATGGACTCATGCAATATTCAAATCTCAGGGGAAAAATATTAGTTAAAGGCAAAATATGTGCTGACTGTTCAGAATGAAGTATTGTGGTGCTGCAGAGATGAATTGTGCAATGAATGTCTCATATTTCTGTGTTTTTGTGTCTTTACTTTATTTTTCTTAAAAAAAACAACACAATCTCATCGTGACTATTAGAGGCTCTTCTATAGTTATTCATTAACCTGTTTTGCACTTTTGCTGATGTTTGCATTGAAAGGACAGCATGCAATGTCATTGTACATGTATAATGAAGACGTGTCTATTCTAATAGACAAGAGGAGTAACATCAATGTTTTCTTTCCATAAATCTGTTGGAATCAGTTTCCAGCACCTCTAAGGAGAGTTCCTGCTTTTTTCTGACATTTTATAGCAAATATTCTGCAGATGAATGGAGCTTTTTTTAAGTTTAAAGTGAAATTCAGATTTCTGAGTGTAAATGTTACTTGAATTTATGAATGAGGCATCATCTAGGAGAAATCTACAGACACAAACAAATACACTAAACACTAGAACCACTTAGATAAGGTAAGAGTTAGGGGGTTTGGGTTAGTGGGTTTGGGTTAGGGGGTAATGGTTAGGGGGTAGGGGTTAGTTGGTTAGGGGTTTGGGTTAGAGGTTAAGGGTTAGGGAGTTGAAAGAACACGCTTTTCCTGGGTGAAAGTATTTAGTTTTCGCACTTCATCCAAGTGGTGTAGCCATAGCTAGCAGTCAAAGATGGCAGCAGTTCTACACATTCGTGACTCACATGGTGTCTTGACAGGGTCTCCCATGGCAAAGTGGTCTCAGTCTCTCTCTTTTCACACATACCTCATTTGGTCCAGATTTTCGGACTTTTCAGTTTGATCCGAACCAAAATTACAGGTGTGAAGCAGTGAGAGTGAGAGCAGCAGTCAGTAGGAGAGAGCAGCATTCAGTAGGAGAGAGTAGCAGTCAGTAGGAGAGATCAGCAGTCAGTAGGAGAGAGTAGCAGTCAGTAGGAAAGATCAGCAGTCAGTAGGAGAGAGCAGCAGGCAGTAGGAGAGAACAGCAGTCAGTAGAGGAGAGCAGCAGTCAGTAGGAGAGAGCAGCAGGCAGTAGGGGAGAGCAGCAGGCAGTAGAGGAGAGCAGCAGTCAGTAGGAGAGAGCAGCAGGCAGCTGAAAAAACTCTGACACAGAGAGAGGATACGAGAGGACGAGGAAGCCCGTCTACAAACCAATCAATTCTAAGTATCTGAAAACGCAGCTCACGTATGTGTTGACGGCAGGACGTAGTTTTTTCAAATGTATACAATGGAACAAAAACATGAACCTTGGTCCGTACCTTGATTTGTATTTTCATGTGTGAAAATGCCCTAAGAATTGATTAAAAAGACCTATAAATCATCGAAGTAGAGGAAGAGTGACCCGGCCCGGATGAAGCCTGGGGCCGCCATCTGGAGCCAGGCCCAGACAGAGGTGTTTGCCAAAAAGCCCAAAGAAGCTACATGGCAAACCCTCTCCATCCTGTGGGAGGAACTGCTGGGGATCGGATGGCAGTGAATCCCCCACACTGTCCAACAACACACCAAAACTCTTTCAGTCGATGCAGTTTGCAGTGCAGTTTTCTGCAGTGGTCATTTGCAGAAAAACAAACGACAAATAAACTGCGAAAAAAGCATCCCAAATGTCAGCACAGAGATGTTAGAGACCCCCACCCTGACTACAGAGCAACAACAAACCCAAAGTTATTTTTCACCAACTTTGAGACTCAGAAATTCCCCCAAAAGCAGAGTTTCATATTCAGGCTGTGACAGAGTTGCTGTCAGTCAGTATTTCCTTTTTCTGCTAAGTTATGCTGTATGTTGTAAATGCAACTTTCTTGTCTGTTTTGGACTATGGTGACATTTTATATATGTATTCAACCTCCCAGTGTCTTCATGCTTTGGACACGGTGTTTCATGGAGCCTTAAGATTCATCACAAACCTAAAATCTCATACTCATCACTGTTTGCTGTACTCTCGGGTTGAGTGGTTCTCCCTCTCAATCAGGCGTTGGATGCACTGGCATCTTTTTATTTATATAGCAGTATTAGGACTACTTCCTCCTTATCTGAACACTTACATCCTCCCGAGGTCTGCAGTGACATATCACTTGCGTTCACAGGATCTGTTTTTATTGTCAGTCCCTAAAGACCGCACTGACTTTAGTAAAAAGGCTTTTAATTTTGCAGCACCATCTGCATGGAATCAGCTTCAGAATGAACTACAGTTGAAGGAGTTGGTCTCTTTTTATTCTTTTAAAGGCTTTTTAAAGGATCTTGCAGAAAGGCAGTCTATCTGTCATTGTTTTTAAACTGATGTAGGACCCAGATTTCTCTTTATGATGACATTGTTGTTTGAATATGATGCGTGAAAGTGTGTCTATGTTTTTACTTGTTATTGTCTTTGTATTTATTTGAAACCACGCTGCTTGCCAGGACACTCTTGTAAAAGAGATTTGTAATCTCAAGGAGTTTTTTATCCTGGTTAAATAAAGGTTTGAATGAAGAAAAAAAAAGTTCTACCATGGCTAAGGAACGTTTTTAGGGCTTTGCAGCTTGTCAGAACTTTAGATGTGTTGTAAAAGCCATATCTGTAAGCTTAGGAGAGTTAAAGGATCAGAGGGAGACGCTGTCTGACACGGGCCCTCACACGTTATCTCTCGCTTTACACAAAACCGGTTTGGTGTTTTATCACAAAAGTCATCCATGAAAACCAAGCTCTCAGGGTTTAGCTTCCAGTTTGAATAACTAATGAAGAACAACAGAGAGAGTTTGTGAGGGAAGAGATGATATCAGAGCGGCCTTAGAAAGAGTATTTCATCGGTTCATTTCATGGCGGTTAGATTGCTGCAGAGCTCTCTTCTCATGACTCACAACAACAAACTTCAGCTGATTAAAAAACCCCACAATCAGACTCAGAACCAGGTCCAACAGGAGAAAATACATTTTAACTTCTTTCAACATTTACATCAGCACTTTTAATGGGACTGAAAGAAGACGCTAAGTGACTGAAAGTAGACACTAAATGTCTGAAAGTAGACACTAAATGACTGAAAGTAAACACTAAATGAATGTCTAAACTTTAATGAAAGCTAAGATAAATTAAACCTCTAATCTCCTCCTGTAGGGATGATGAGTCACTATATTATATGTTACCTGCTGCTGACTCTATGAAAGATAAAGTGGGCGTGTATTATAATATGATATTATAATATTTTACAGTATAAAGATCGAGGAGTTCTCTGACTTTTCTATCTCTCTCTCCTGTCATTCAGGCAAATATACTTTTTATGACATAACTATTTTATTTTCTGTCTTTGAGACATTAAAACTTCTCAGATTGGTTTAGATTCAGTTTCAGCTGCGAGAAAGAAACTTTAAGAAGCTTTAGACGTTTCTCAATGATTTTGACACTTTAATAATGTTTCTGTTTAATTTTTTCTGTTTGCTTTTATGCTGTAGAAACTCCTAATGTCACTTAACAAGTTCTTACATCATCAGACAGGAGACATTTGTAAAACTGAAGACATACGCTACGTTAGGAAGGGAGAGATGTTAGGTATGTCAGAGTAAAGTCTCTAACAGCTTTTATATGATAATAGAAAATGCATTTCCAGCAGAAAATGCGTGTGAATGCTGAATAGCTAAATTGCTAAAGCTAAACTGGATGAGTAGCTTAAATCCGTAAGACGTTGAAATAGTGAGAATAGTTGGAAAAGTATGAACGTTTGAAAGTACTTCTTTTTTTATTTTATTTTAATGTGAGACACTACAAGAAACCACAAGTGATACAAGACATAAACATACACACAAACATACATACATACATATATACATACATATATATACATGTACACATACATACATACGTACATACATACACATACACATATAAAAGAGTTAGTAAATTAAAACTAGCAGTGCAAAATTAAACATTTCATGTGCTTTTTCAGTTACTTTTCAAATCCCTACCCCTATACATATTACTCTAGGCCATTCTTCTTTTAGGTATAATTGTAATGGGGATCATTCTTTTACAAAAACATCAAGCGTATTTCTTAGTACATGTGATAATCTCTCCAATGGCAAGATGGACATACATTTTTCATACCACATTGTAATATTGGGAGGATCTTCGTCTAACCATTTATGTAGTATTGTGAGGCGTGCAGCATACAAAGCATGGATTTAGTGGAATATCAAACCTAAAAAATGTTCTTAATCTCGTTTTGGACCGATAGCCAGAAGCTTGAGATTTTTGGACATGACCACATTAGATGTCCATCAGTGCCACAGCTATTTTTACATTTCACACATAATGATGAGCACAGGAGTTTAATAACTTGCCTTTCCAGATTAAATGTCTGTTCTTGGTCTTGGATTTTGTGAAATTAATTTCTAAATAAATGCGACTTATAGTCAAGTGAGACTTATATATGTTTTTTTCCTCTTCATGACGCATTTTTTGACTGATGTGACTTATACTCCGGAGTGACTTATAGTCCGGAAAATACGGTAAACACAATGGCTGCAATGCGAACTGGCACAAAGTTGTAAGAACTAGAACTGCCCTAAACACAATGCTATCTCAGAATGCAGAAAAGGGTTTATTTAGACATAAACACAAGATACTTAGCTAATCTTATAGGATAAACATGGGAAGCTGCATTATACAAACATTGAAAAAAGTAAAGCTAATGCTAAAGCTAAACTGGATAGCTGGTTAAAATGTGTAAGAAGAAGGTGAAGTTGTAAGAAATGTGGAAAAGTGATAATTGTTATAATTAGTATAAATGTCAAAAAGTTGAATAGCTGACTAGGACGTATAAAGCCCCGTCCATTTCTAGAACTTAGGGTAATTGTTATGTGTTGCTCACTGGTTCACAACCAGGGATATAGCCATGTTGGACTGGCTTTGTTTGAATTTCTAAAAGGAGGGTTGAACCCTGATCAGACAACCCTGGTGAAACCCTGGGCATTGGTGTGAAACGGGCATAATGGGCAGGCCATCTGTATATCACACTGCCAGATCTATCTTCACAACAACACAGTGTACACAGCTTACAGTGTGAGCTAAATTATATGACAAATATTGGCTGTATTAAAAAAAGGCAATGCTGGGCGCCCGGATAGTTCAGTTGGTAGAGTGTGCGCCCATATATAGAGGTTTACTTCTTGGCGCAATGGGCCCGGGTTTGACTCCGATCTGCGGCCCTTTGCTGCATGTCATTCCCCCTCTCTCTCCCCTTTCATGTCTTCAGCTGTCCTTTATAAATAAAGGCCTAAAATGGCAAAAAGATTATCTTAAAAAAAAAGCCAATCCTGCATTAAACTTAAGAGTTTGCAGTAGTGATGCAACTGATCTTGCAGTGTTTGTTTAAGCCACCCATTCCCGCCCGCAGTAAAGTTCAAACCGCCCTCTAATACACACCCATTATAATCGATAAAATGTCCTGAAATTTACACTAAACTTAAACAGCTTTTTCAGGAAAATTGTAAAAGATATCAAAGTGATGAGATAGCTGAATATTTCGTTTAAAGTTTGAATCAGGTCTGTAGGTGAAAGAATGTAGGAGGAGATACATTTTAAAGCAGAAAAGGATTTGAATGATGTACATGTTAAAATAAAATGTTTAAAAGCATAATATTTAAAAAAAAAAAAAAAAAAAAAGCATAAATAGTAGAACAAAAGTTGAAGAAGTCCCATTATGTGCTGAAAGAGCTGAACATTTTAATAGTTGAATGGTGTTTATAGCTGAACGTATACAGAAGTTACAGACGACCAAGAAACGTATAGAAGAGAACAGGATAACAATACTGGGAATGCTGCTGAATCAACATTCCCACAATACAGATATAAGATGATACAAGAGCATAATGCATATGCTCCGAAGCCGACTGGACCTGGCAGACAATTTAACGCTTAATTTCATGCATTTAAGCTTCTCTTTCATAACGCTCAGATGTAAGCACTGTATTTAATCCCTTTCAATAACTCTTTAACTCTGCTTTTTTAGCACATTATATTTTATAATGTTACAGAATGTCTGATTATTACACTTCAGACCAGTTTAAATCAAGAGAATTGTTTGTTTGCTCTATTTTTGTATGCATCCATCAGGAAGTAGGACACAATTACAACACGCACACAAGTCACACAATCAAAATGAGGCAATTACAGTGGTGCTTCAGGTTGCCTCTAGGTGTGTCTCTGTTTTGATTTCAGCTGTGGCCACAGCCATCTCGTTGCAGATTTGCTTAGGGTTGCTGCTGTCTGTTTTGCTCACCTCACCTGTACATTGGAGGCCCCTCTCTGTCTGTGATCCCACCCTATCCTTCACTCACCTTTGACAGCTATATAGGAGGCTGGGACAGAGGCAGCAGACGTCAACCCAACTCAGCTCACAGTGACGAGGGCTATATACACTTACAAGGTGAGGATGACATCCACGGCAGCTCGACTGGACCGTCAGCAGGACAGGGAACAAGGCATTGGCACAAACGAGAAAGCAGTGAAGTTCTCCCAGCAGGATTATGAGACTCTGCGCAAGCAGTGTTTGAAGAGTGGACGCCTGTTTGAGGACAACTGCTTTCCAGCTGAGCCCACATCACTGGGCTACAATGAGGTGGGACCAGACTCAGAAGAAACCAAGGGGGTTGTTTGGAAAAGGCCAAAGGTAGGAAGCCTCTAAGAAAAAACACACAGCAATGAAAACCAACCAAACATAAAAGGAACACTGTGTTTTTTAAATGATCCTATGGTTGGTGAGCTTGTCACTGACTTGACATTAATTATTGTATTTCTTTCATTTACTGAATTGCGAATATTTAATATTTTAAACTAAGACTTTGGAAAGCAGAAGTAAAAAACAATATATATAAAAGAGTAGCTGTACCTCGTTACTTTCTGCATCACGATCAGAACACTTGAAAGCGACAGAAGTTTAAACGTAAGCCTCATACTGTATTACTATTCACTATAGTAATAATCTCTGGGAGAGATACCTAAATGTGTTGAATCATGTGTTTGTGAATTATTTTCATAGGGGTTTTCTGTACTTGCAACGCAGTCATCAGATCTAAATCATTGAACTGTATTTCCTCCTATTGTCTCAGTAGTGTGATAGGAAAGATTTCTCAAAACTGCTCTCAAATGTTCAACTATTTGTGATTGTTTGGTCCTCTATATAGGAGCTGTGCTCAAACCCAAAGTTCATTGTTGATGGAGCCACAAGGATGGAGATTTTCCAAGGAGCTCTGGGTAAGTGAGGGGAAAGAATGAATAGATGGAGTGATGGATGGATGGATGGATGGATGGATGGATGGATGGATAGATGGATGGATGGATGGATGGATGGATGGATGGATGGATGGATGGATGGAGGGATGGATGGATGGATGGATTGTTGGATGGATGGATGGATAGATGATGGGGTGTTTTGGATTTTCGAAGGGAACCACAAACATTCCCTGGTCTATACCCCTCCACCCATTCTGCCATTAAGCTTGTAGTGGTTTGTGGGCACATGCTGTTTACAGCACCTGCTGCACTGCGGTGAATGCCGCATACTGCTCAATCTCACAGCATGTCTCTGATTTTACTGTGTAGGTGACTGCTGGCTTCTAGCTGCAATAGCCAGTCTGACTCTAGACCAGCAGATCCTGGCTCGCGTGGTGCCCCAGGAACAGAGTTTTACTGAAGGTTACGCCGGGATATTTCACTTCCATGTCAGACAAATGCCCTTCTTATTTGACTAACTTTTTTCCTGCCATGTCCAACCATAAAATGATGGCTCATGGTAATAGATTAAAAACAAAAAATGAAATCGTGTACTTTTGTGTTTTGTACTAAGTTGCCCTATATTGCCATGCTGTGACATGCAGAGCACAGAACATCTTATTCAAGGATCACAAAATTGTCTTGCTCATGAGTCATAGAAGTATTTGACGTTATGAATATTTTCTTCTCAGTTCTGGCAGTTTGGTGAGTGGGTGGATGTGGTGATCGATGACCGTTTACCCACAAGAAATGGAAAGCTGCTGTTTGTTCAGTCAGCGGAGGGCTCAGAGTTTTGGAGGTCGCTGCTGGAGAAGGCCTACGCCAAGTATGGATCGTTATTTTTTTGCTTCATCAAAACATTAACCAAGTGAAAATGTACAATATATAGTTGGTAAATCTGGTCACATCCCTCTGTGTCTGACAGGTTATGTGGCAGCTATGAGGCCCTGTCAGGAGGAAACACTATTGAGGGTTTTGAGGATTTCACAGGAGGGATTGCAGAAGTATACACCTTAGACAAAGCTCCACCCAAGCTCTTCCAAATCATGCAGAAGGCCCTGAGCCTGGGTTCACTGCTTGGTTGCTCTATTAATAAAGTAAGTCTTATTTTCATACTAATTTGCTTATTTTCATACAGATTTGCATGCTTACCTGCAAGCCAACACACCAACAGTAGTAAAGTACTCATGTCATCAGATTGAAGTGTTGTTCTTGGTGTTTTCAGAAGACCAATGCCGAGACAGAGGCAGTTACAGATCTCAAACTTGTCAAGGGACATGCATACTCAGTCACTGGTGCAGAGGAGGTATATGATTATCTAAACTGTCAACATTATGCTGTTTCTTTCAACTGCATGCAAATTACAATGCCTGCTGTTGCTCTCTCCCAGGTTCATTTCCAAGGCAAGCCGGTTCAGCTGGTTTGCATCAGGAACCCATGGGGTAAATAATTACGTAATTACGTTCTAGATCCATTAACGATCAGCTACCATTAGTTATTTCCAGGAATATCCTAAAAGCACGATTTATTAATTTTTAATCACAATTAGGTCCATTGAATGGAACCATATCAGCAAAGATGAGAAATCAAAGTTGAACCATGTGGCTGATGATGGAGAATTCTGGTAAATCTGTTGGCTTTAACCTTTCATTTCCATGAGAATAAATGTAATAACTGACATATTTTCACCATCACCAAATTAACTACATTATTTAGGCTCAGACTAGGAAAAGTAATGGACACAATGTTCTTTGTTGAGAAATGTGTTTCTCTCCTCAGGATGTCCTATTCAGACTTCATCAAGCAGTTCTCCAGGCTGGAGATCTGTAACTTGAGCCCAGACACGCTCCTGAGTGATGAAGTGGGCCACTGGAAGCATTACCAGTATGAAGGGATGTGGAGGGTGGGCTCTACTGCAGGCGGCTGCCACGAATTCTCAGGTAACAGAGAAACCATATGTATCTCTGAGCAAGAAGTTCTGTTACACTTCATATAAAGAATTACACTTTTGTCTGTTCCAGACACATTCTCGTCCAACCCTCAGTTTGTGGTGCGCCTGGAGGATGTGGATGATGATCCCCTGGATGGGAAGGATGGATGTACCTTTCTGGTTGGGCTCATGTAAAAAGATGGCCGACAGCAGAAGAGGCTCTTTAGTACAAAGGCCAACGCAATGTTCACCTGGGTCCAGATGTCCTGCCGCGACAGAAACCTGTGGCCATGAGCGGCTCCTTCACCAACACACGGGAAGTGTGCGACCGCTTTAAACTTCCTCCAGGAGAATATGCCATTGTTCCCTCGACCTTCCAGCCTGACAAGAATGGCAGCTTCCTTCTCAGGGTGTTCTCTGAGAAACATGCTGCAGCCAGGTATTGTGTTACAGTAACATTCAGACTGATTGATGTCTGCAGGCTAATGAAGACCTCAGAGCTTTGCTGTAATACAGCCATCTAGTGGACAAAGCTCAGAGGCCAGCTCCTTATTTGGTCACAGAAAAGTCTTAAATTCACAGTCAAAACTTACTGTTAATGTTATTTTCTTGCACGCCAACAGAGTGTGTTCAAGCTATGGATTTCTATTTCCATTGTCAGCCGTTAGTCCGATGCTCAGTATGCCATAGACTTTGACAGTTTTGTGGGTTGTCTCATTAAACTGGAAATGCTCTTCACTTAGTGTTCACAAAACACAACATTATCCATTCAGTGTATCTAATATTGATTTGTAGACTCTGAGAGCGGTGGCATGTTTACATTACCAGAACCTTTTTTTCTGTCTCTCTACCAGAAATGTTTAAGGCTCTGGAGAGAGCTGACACAGGGAAGATTGAGCTGGATATGCAACAGGTGGGTAAGACGATAACAAAAGCTGCTGGTTTGTCGGCACTTGTAGTTGAGACAGCTTGCTGTATAATGTTGTTTCCTCTTCCAGTGGCTGTGCCTGGCCATCTACTGACTCTGGAGACAAGACAAGCCAGGGCCCTTTTGGGATACCTGCTGGAGGAGTAACAATACATTTATTCACAAAAGAAATCTATTCTTTACAAACTAAGTATACTCAATGACAGTTCACATGCACTCTATAAGCTCCAAATGCTGGGAAAATGGCTAAAATGTGTTTTAATTGTAATCATATTTGCTGAACATAAACATGGAGATATGTTGTATCACGTGTGTGTGTGTGTGTGTGTGTGTGTGTGTGTGTGTGTGTGTGTGTGTGTGTGTGTGTGTGTGTGTGTGTGTGTGTGTGTGTGTAACGTGTGTGTGTGTGTGTTTGCATGTGTGTGTGTGTGTGTGTGTGTGTGTGTGTGTGTGTGTGTGTGTGTGTGTGTGTGTGTGTGTGTGTGTGTGTGTGTGTATGTGTGTGTGTGTGTGTGTGTGTGTGTGTGTGTGTGTGTGTGTGTGTGTGTGTGTGTGTGTGTGTGTGTGTGTGTGTGTTTGTGTGTGTGTGTGTGTGTGTGTGTGTGTGTGTGTGTGTGTGTGTGTGTGTGTGCATTTGTGTGTTTGTGTGTGTGTGTGTGTGAGTGTGTGTGTGTGTGTGTGTGTGTGTGTGTGTGTGTGTGTGTGTGTGTGTGTGTGTGTGTGTGTGTGTGTGTATGTGTGTCTGTGTGTGTGTGTGTGTGTGTGTGTGTGTGTGTGTGTGTGTGTGTGTGTGTGTGTGTGTGTGTGTGTGTGTGTGTGTGTGTGTATAGATGTACTTGTATGTCTTGTTTGTTCTTGTTGATTATCTTGTTGTGTATTCCTATTTCTAGTTCTGCTTTGTTTTAATGTATGTGCTGTTTTTTACTTGACTTTGACATTAACCAAAATAAATCCTGATGTAAAAGTGTGTGCTAGCTGCTAGTGAAAGCTAACGCTATACCTGCTATAGAAACTGCCTCAGTATTGTGTTTCATAATATAAAAAAGGATTTCTCAATGTTAATGTTCCTCTATTTTTTGTAGGTCATCATTAACAGGAAGCTGCATCCGAACAAAGTGTGAAAACATCTTAAAGTGTGAACACAACAACAACTTCCTGTTTCTGGTCTTTGACTGTCAGTAACGTGTGTATTTAAATGAGGATCAGTGGGGGGGATGTCTGAAGCTGTGGCTGAATGTTTACCGTATATGGAGATGATATCCAGCTGTTTGTTGCAGAGACAACATCTCTCTGTGGGAGTATATAAGACTGCAGATTATTTCATTTCTCTATCTGAACATTCTTCAGATTTGCATCGTGTCAGAGTTCTGCTCTTCTTCATCTTCAGACTTTGTGCCGTTTATCTTTTAACATTCAATCCTTTTTACTGAAAACAAGTCGACCAAAGGACAGCAGCACCTTCCCACCTGATCTCTCTCCACCAACTCTACGGTAAGAGAAAACGCTGACTCTGGCTCCTAACGTTAGATTTTCTCACTTTTGGTTTCCGATGTTTTCGTCATCTTGTTTGTTGACTTTTCAGTCACTTTTTGCCACTTTTTCCGACGTATTTTTCAAGGTTTGAAGTTAACTGTGATGTAAATATAATTCATATCATATAGAATTATGTTTTATTCTTGACACTTTTGATACTTTTTTCGGGGATACTTTTACTCTTTTTCGGCACTTTTTTGGGGCAATTTCTATCCTTTTTTTGGTAAGTTTTTTGACCTTTTTGACACTTTTCTCACTGATTTTTGACAGTTTTGTCGCCACTTTTTTAGTTAACAGTGATGTAACAGTTAACAGTGATGTAACGTAGTTAACAGTGATGTAACATAGTTAACAGTGATGTAACGTAGTTAACAGTGATGTAACGTAGTTAACAGTGATGTAACGTAGTTAACTGTGATGTAACGTAGTTAACAGTGATGTAACGTAGTTAACTGTGATGTAATGTAGTTAACAGTGATGTAACGTAGTTAACAGTGATGTAACATAGTTAACAGTGATGTAACATAGTTAACTGTGATGTAACGTAGTTAACAGTTATGTAACGTAGTTAACAGTTATGTAACGTAGTTAACTGTGATGTAACATAGTTAACTGTGATGTAACGTAGTTAACAGTTATGTAACGTAGTTAACTGTGATGTAACATAGTTAACTGTGATGTAACGTAGTTAAATACGATGATCAGTGGTGTAATGTACAAATACTTTGTTACTGTACATTACTGTACTGCTCGTTACTCACGTATCTGTACTTTACTTAAGTAGAATCAATAGTGCATACTTTTGACTTTTACTCCGTTATATTTTCTGATCAGTTTTCCCCCGTGCCGAAACGTCTTCCTGACCCTGACCTTTTTGGACCTTCGTACCTGAAACCTTCTCCTCCTCCTCTTCTTCGGTAAGACTCCGAATCTTCTCCAACTTTTATTATTTTATCACCTTCTTCAACGTTTTTTCGACAATTGTTTTGTTGTTTTTCTCCAACATTTTTTTTTTTTCTTCATTTGTCACTTTTTTGACATTTTTGGTCCTTTTTTCGATTGTTTTCTGAAGAACCTTGAAGTTAACTGTGATGTAACGTAGTTAAATGTGATGTAACGTGTGTGTTATGATGTGATATTCCAGATATCTCTCCTGCTGCTGACTCTAGAACTCATCTCTCTCCTGTCATTCAGGTAAATATACTTTATATTAATATTCTGAGAAAGCTGCCTCAGACCACGGTCCAGTTTAAAAGACCAAACATTGGTCCGATCAAAAGAGGTGGTCTCGGTGCAGACCAAACTGAACCAAGGTCCGTTTCGTTTATAGTGTGAAAGCATTTTTTGGATGGTTCGGATTTTCGGACCAAATACAAGAAGCTCTGGCAGGCTCTCCTTGTGGGAAGCTCCTTTAAGGAATAGCTCGGTGCTTAGTGTGTAGGAGAGAGTAGCAGTCAGTAGGAGAGAGCAGCATTCAGTAGGAGAGAGCAGCAGTCAGTAGAGTGTGTGTGTGTTTGTGTGTGTTTGTGTGTGTGTGTGTGTGTGTGTGTGTGTGTGTGTGTGTGTGTGTGTGTGTGTGTGTGTGTGTGTGTGTTTCGTCAGAGTAAAGTCTCTAACAGCTTTTATATGATAATATAAAGAGATGTTAAATATGTCAGAGTAAAGTCTCTAACAGCTTTTATAACTCTGTATTCTCCAGATCAACATGAAGATCTCTATCTTTTCTGGTGTTCTGCTGATCTCTGCTGCTCTCATGTTCCTGGGACCAGAAACTGCAGATGCTTTATATACATTATTTGAATATAAGCATATCGTCTCGAAGATGATTCCTAACGAATGTACCGATGTGATGAATGCCAAAAAGATCAGAGATGACCACAAAAAGAAGAACTGTAAGCCCTTAAATACCTTCATCATAGGGAGGTTTGATGATGTCAAAGCCGCCTGTAAGAGGAATAAAGGAACAAAAAGAACAACCACAAAGCGTTTCGATGTTGTTAATTGCAGCACTAGACAAACAAAATTTCCATTTCCATGTAATTATACTGGTGAGACTCGCAACGGGAGAATTGAAGTTGTTTGTAATGACTGTGGCATTCCTACTCACCTTGAAAGAGTTATTCCTCAGTAATTATCACCTGATGAACCAGAGTAATCTGTTACTACCTGATGAATAAAACATGTGACAGTGTAGATGTGAGATTATTTGCATCTGTGTGGACTAGCCAGACCTTCTTCCACAGCGCTGTGGAGGAAGGTCTGGAGGACGGTCTGGCTGTAAGAGACTACAAAGATGGATATCTCAATGATTAAACAGGACTGAATTAAAAAACAGACACAAGTGTAAACTGTCAGATGTGTTTCATATAACAAGAGACACAAGTTCCGCTGATTCATCAGCTGGTTAATAAGACCTATCAAAGAGAACAGGATCTCCTTTAACATCACATGGGACTACAATGTACCTGTTATAATCTGCACCATCGTACTCACAAGGACTGACAGTAGCATCCTTCAGTCTGCAGACAACAATGTTAAAGGGTGCTCTGCTTTTTCTGAGATAAGGAACACAAGGGCCCTATCCTGCACCTGGCGCAGCGCAAAGCCCGACACAAGTGTGCCCATCTGTGCACCCAGAGACGTGCTGGTCTTACAGGGAGGTGTGTTCAGGTGCATTCTGGGCGTGCTGGTCTTACAGGGAGATGTGTTCAGGTGCATTCTAGGCGTGCTGGTCTTACAGGGAGGTGTGTTCAGGTGCATTCTGGGCGTGCTGGTCTTACAGGGAGGTGTGTTCAGGTGCATTCTGGGCGTGCTGGTCTTACAGGGAGGTGTGTTCAGGTGCATTCTGGGCATGCTGGTCTTACAGGGAGGTGTGTTCAGGTGCATTCTGGGCGTATTGCTATCTTGAGGCAGCAGGAAGTGATGGCACCATTGACCAACAAAAACCTGGTCTAAAGTCAATAACGCAGCATTTCATTGTTATTTTAACAGAGCATTAGTAAAATGCTCCTAGGCTCGTGCACAGCACGCACACTATGCTTGTTACACACACAGGGACGCACAGCAGCACACACACACACACACACACACACACACACACACACACATTCATCACCTTGGTGCAACTGTCATTGTTCATCCCCTCGTTGATATGCTGATTTATAAACTTTGCAGCCGGAGTTTCTTCTTCTCTCACAAAGTCCAGAGAGAGCACTATTAATAAATGGTAAACAGATAGTTCATTTTACATTATACTTATTTTAGTGTTAAAGGTGCAGTAGAACTACATGAAGCAGGTAATGAAAAGAAAAAACAGCCTGTAGTGTGTTTTGCAAAAACCCACCACTCCCTGTTAGATGCACCAATCAGGGCCAGGGGGGGTGTCTAACAGCGTGTCAATTACTGCTCAGGCACACACATTCATTCTACATTGGGGGGGAGGGGCTTATGAGACCACTTTGGGCTTTAGCAGAAAGGGGGGAGGGACTGAGAAGTTGTCGATGTTAAACATTTTTGGCTAAGTCCTGGATCTTCACAATCCTACCTACAGCACCTTTAATCAATGAAATATGTATTTATAGGACAGCGTTGAAAACAGAATATGGTGCTAAAACAGTCTCATAAGTATTAGCAACTTGTAAAACACAATGCACAAATGACAATTGCACAAAGGGGTGGTGATGGCTTAGTGGATATGACACATGCCTGTGGTGTGGGAGATCTGGGTTTGATTCCTGCTGCAATATATCAACCAATGTGTCCCTGAGCAAGACACTTAATCCCTAGTTGCTCCAGAGATGTGCAACATCTGATATATATATAGCAAGAGTAAGTCGCTTTGGATAAAAGCATCAGCTAAATGACATGTAATGTAATAAATGAATGCAGAGCGATTTGTATCCGCAAATGTGTGTCTATGTTCATGTGTCTAATTTGTAAATTAACTTAGTATTTTTCAAGGTAAATATATTTGTAAATCTCCTTCTATTTGTGTGGGCACTTTTGAGGCTGTTTTTCCACGCCGTGTCTCTAAATCCCAGCACTCTCCAGTAGATGGAGGTAATGTCTCTAAATCCCAGCACTCTCCAGTAGATGGAGGTAATGTCTCTAAATCCCAGCACTCTCCAGTAGATGGAGGTAATGTCTTTAAATCCCAGCACTCTCCAGTAGATGGTGGTAAGGACTCTAAAGGCCAGGACACACAGGGCCGATAATTGGCCGTTGGACAGTCTGGCGAGGTCAGTGACTCGAGTCTGTTCGGTGTGTCCCGTGCCGTCATCAGTCTGGGGGTCCGTCGGCCTTCATTTTGGCCGACCTGACATGCTCAGTCGGAGGCAGGGCAGTCGGGACTCACCCGGAAATGGCGAGCGGGATGAGCGTGACTAGAGTCTCTCAAAATCTGACGAAAATCTTTTAAACTGACCTTCATTGAGCTGAAATGAAGACAGATTCATCAACTTCACGGCCTATTTCTCTCTTCAAATGTTTTCAGAAATAAGTTTCAGTGAACTATTTTAGTACAATATGAGATCATATTCTGAACGAGCCGCATGACAGTCTGGCTTTGAATTTCCGGAGAAAACAAACCCATGTGACGCGTTCGTCCAATCAGCTGCTGGTTTTCATTTCTTGGGCAACAATACAGAGTAGCGCTGCCTGCTGCTGTGGAGACTTATTACATTTCTCAAGTCAGTGTCGCCTGAGTGTGTTCCGAGGCAGTGTTTTGGACCTCGGCGGTCGGCCGTCTGGTTGGTGGGTCTCGGCTATAAATCCCAGCACTCTCCAGTAGATGGCGGTAATGTCTCTAAAGGCCGGGACACAGAGGGCCGATAATTGGCCGTTGGAAAGTCTGGCGAGGTCAGTGACTCGAATCTGAAATGGTGAGCGGGATGAGCGTAACTAGAGTCTCTCAAAATCTGACGAAAATCTTTTAAACTGACCTTTGTTGAGCTGAAATGAAGACTATTTCTGCTTCAAATGTTTTCAGAAACACGTTTTCAGTGAATGGTGAATGGTGGTAATGTCAGTGATTTTATTGCGTTTTGCCTGTTAAACCGTGTCTGTGTTCTTCATATTTTTGTAGAATTACAGTTTGATCTTCTTATGTAAAATATACGGCTCTGGTAGATGTTTGCGATTGGTCATACTGTGCAACACCGCCTCTTTTATGTGAACGTGCACGTCGCTGGATTGGGAAACCCTGGGTTGATTGAACTGGTTGATAACCAGCGTCATGACACAGCTTATGCAGGACCGCGGTTGTTAGAAATCCAGGGCATGTTTATCTTTCTTCGTAGTATAGGCCTCAGAGCTGAAGATGAACAGATTATTTTAGTTTGTGCTCCACTTGTGTTCAGTCTGTTCTTGTTTCTGACAGAATATAAACTGTGTAAGAGAGTCAGGGCTCCATCTGGTGGAACAATCCTCAACTCATCCTCACACATACACATTTATCTCTCTTCATTGTTCCCTTTTCAACAAGAAGTGTGTGTGTGTGTTTGAGTGAGTGAGTGAGTGAGTGAGTGTGTGTGTGTGTGTGTGTGTGTGTGTGTGTGTGTTTGTTTGAGTGAGTGAGTGTGTGTGTGTGTGTGTGTGTGTGTGTTTGTTTGAGTGAGTGTCTGTGTGTTTGTTTGAGTGAGTGTGTGTGTGTGTGTGTGTGTGTGTGTGTGTGTGTGTGTGTGTGTGTGTGTGTGTGTGTGTGTTTGTGCATGTGTATGAATGAGTGAATATGACGACATTTAAACAGACCCAGAGTTAAACTGTCACATGTCTTTTATTCAACAGGAGAAACAAGTTACTCTGGTTCATCAGGTAGTAACAGATTACTCTGGT
>NW_027595416.1:177500-190000 GCF_031162955.1 Sander vitreus | reverse complement strand
AGACCTGTAACTTTTGCTATGTATATTTCTTTGTTTAGACACCAACACATATACTGTATATATATATATATATATATATATATATATATATATATATGTATATATATATATATATATATATATGTATATATATATATATATATATATATATATATATATGTATATATATGTATATATTATATGATGCTTTACACTACCGTTACTTTTGAGTTACTTTCACCAAAATAACAGTGGAAGAATGACTTTATCCACTTTACAGTAATACAGCATAATTTATTTATAGTATTTTGTAATATTAATCTGAATTAGCCAGCTAGCACCCCCCCCCCAACATGAATTTTTGACATTAGACAGTAAAGGCTTATATTATCTTATTTATGAACTTCAATATCCAATGGAAAATGATCTCAGAATGAAATATCACAACGTGGTGTCAACATAAAACACAGCGTGTTCGAGCCGGAGAGCAGAGTTTACTTCATGCCAAAACCAAAAGCCTTTCAACCAGTTAACGCTCCTTCATTCCTCTGAAAGTTTTGAATCCAAACCACCATCTTTTTCCTAAACTTATCGAGTCGTTTTGTCCAGCAATACACTTGAATGGGTAAACCCCTCCTGATTAACAATAAAAACTACAACTCCCATAATTCCACACAGCTTCCCAACATCATCAGAAGTCTGTGTTACCATCCAGTGTTTAGGTTGAGAGACCCCTAGTGGCAGAAAGTTACATATTGTACATTTAACGTCTGCAGTTTTCAGGCTTCTTGTCTTCAGAGAATAAAATGTTTTCTTACAGTTAAAACTAAAACAGTTGTTGTTATTGTTATTATATTGATCTGTAGTTTTACCCACATCTACTTTATGAATGAGTGAACATGACGACATTAAAAACAGACCCAGAGTTAAACTGTCACATGTTTTATTCAACAGGAGACACAAGTTACTCTGATTCATCAGGTAGTAACAGATTACTCTGATTCATCAGGTAGTAACAGATTACTCTGATTCATCAGGTAGTAACAGATTACTCATGTAATTGAAACTCAGTAGGTTTACTTTTGACACAGGTGACCAGGATTTTCTTCTCCACCTCCTCCACCGTGTACTCACAGTTGGGAGGCTTGTTATGAGCAGGATCGAGTTTACACTCAACCAGTTTAAAGTTATCTTTGCTGACTCCACTTCCTCTCCCCCCACAGACGGCTCGGACCTCGTCCACTGTAGCTTTGATGAAGGTTTTCTCCGGCTTACAGGTGTGTTTGTCGACGGCAGCGAATCCTCTGTCAGTCATCACCTGGGTGCATTGGTTAGAAGCCACAATATGCTTTGTTGCAAACTTTTTATCCTGATCCTCAAATAAACCAAAGAAACCGCTGCACAGTTGGCACAGAGAGATCAGCAGAACACCAGAAAAGATAGAGATCTTCATGTTGATCTGGAGAATTCAGAGTTATAAAAGCTGTTAGAGACTTTACTCTGACATATCTAACATCTCTTTATATTATCATATAAAAGCTGTTAGAGACTTTACTCTGACATATCTAACATCTCTTTATATTATCATATAAAAGCTGTTAGAGACTTTACTCTGACATATCTAACATCTCTTTATATTATCATATAAAAGCTGTTAGAGACTTTACTCTGACATATCTAACATCTCTTTATATTATCATATAAAAGCATACGTTACATCACATTTAACTACATTACATCACATCTAACTATGTAACATCACAGTTAACTTCAAGCTTCTTTTGGAAGTGCAGAAATGTGAAAAGTGTATACATAATCGACAAAAACAATGGAAAAAGCAGCCAGAACTGTGGAAAAAATGCCTACAAAAAAAAAAAAAAACTACATTTAACTTCAGACTTCTTCAAAAAGCCCCGAACAGATGACAAAGTGACAAAAACGTTAGCAAACCCCCCCACAACGTTGAAAAAAGTGACAGAAATATGTAAAAAGGGTTAGGAGATACCTATGTCAAAAAATACACCAAAACGTTCAAAACAGCTACAAAAATGTTGAGGTGACAAAGAAAGCTTCATTTGCTTCAGACAAAGCAGAATCACAAGTTTTAAATATTTATTTTACTTGTCACAACAGGGTCACACATTCAATTTTTGATTCACACATATTCATGTCTCAGGTTTAAATCAAATAAAAATAAATGTTCCTCCTTAAAATACAGGGGGCATAAGTCAGTACACCTCTATGTTAAATGACCATAGAGGCTGTAGGTTATTTCATGGATCCAGGACACTATGCATCCTGATAAAGTTCCCAATCTCTAGGTATGGAACAGAGTTGAAATGCAAACTTTACGTTATTACCCTTTATGTTCATCAATCCAGAGAAAACTGTGACACAGGTTTGTAACGATAAGTAAGATAAAAATAAAAACAAAAGTCTGAAAAAAACCTGACAAAAACATCAAAAAAACATTTGAAAAACACGCCTAAAGTATCAAAACCACATTTAACTTTAAGGTTCTTCAACAAACAGAATAAAGCTGCAAGAACTGAGACAAAGAGAGACATTCACCAAATAAACCCCACAGAAACATTGGAAAAAAGCTCCAAAAACGTTGGAAATAGCAGCCAGAACTGCAGAAATAACATAAAAATGAAAAAAACAAAAAACATTAATAAAGTGTCAAAAACTTTCATGGCAGCTGAAACAGAATCTAAACCAATCAGAGAAGTTTTAACGTCTCAAAGACAGAAAATCAAAAGTATATTTACCTGAATGACAGGAGAGAGAGATAGAAAAGACTGAGAACTCCTCCATCTTTATACTCTAAAATATTATAATATCATATCATAATACACGCCCACTTTATCTTTCATAGAGTCAGCAGCTATAACATTATAATATTATAATACACGCCCACTTTATCTTTCATAGAGTCAGCAGCTATAACATTATAATATATTAATATAGTGACTCATCATCCCTACAGGAGGAGATCAGAGGTTTAATTTCTCTCAGCTTTTATTAAAGTTTAGACATTTAACATTTAACTTTAGTTTGAGTTAGTTTTCTTTCATTTAGTCTCTACTTTCAGTCATTTAGTCTCTACTTTTTCATTTAGTCTCTACTTTCAGTCATTTAGTCTCTACTTTCAGACATTTAGTCTCTACTTTCAGTCATTTAGTCTCTACTTTCAGACATTTAGTCTCTACTTTCAGACATTTAGAGTCTAAAAGCATAAATAAAGTTGAAAAAAAGCAACAAAAGGCATATTCAGGTTGTGAATCGGCTGATAGATTTATTAAACTGTACGATGACTAAGGAACTTTTTTAGGGTCAGAGTGACACATCATCCCTACAGGAGGAGATTAAAGGGTTAACATCTAGTATTCTAGTTTAGTTTAGTAGACTGTGCATGTGTGTCTGTGTGTGTGTGTGTGTGTGTGTGTGTATGTGTATGTGTGGCTGTGTGTGTGTGTGTGTGTGGCTGTGTGTGTGTGTGTGTGTGTGTGTGTGTGTGTGTGTGTGTGTGTGTGTGTGTGTGTGTATGTGTCTGTGTGGCTGTGTGTGTGTGTGTGTGTCTGTGTGTGTGTCTGTGTGTGTCTGTGTGTGTCTGTGTGTGTATGTGTCTGTGTGTGTCTGTGTGTGTGTGTGTGTGTGTGTGTGTGTGTGTGTGTGTGTGTGTGTGTGTGTGTGTGTGTGTGTGTGTGTGTGTGTGTGTGGCTGGCTGTGTGTGTGTGTGTGTGTGTGTGTGTGTGTGTGTGTGTCTGTGTGTGTGTCTGTGTGTGTCTGTGTGTGTCTGTGTGTGTGTATGTGTCTGTGTGTGTGTGTGTGTCTGTGTGTGTGTGTGTGTGTGTGTGTGTGTGTGTGTGTGTGTATGTATGTGTGTGTGTGTGTGTGTGTGTCTGTGTATGTGTATGTGTCTGTGTGTGTGTGTGTATGTGTGTATGTGTATGTGTCTGTGTCTGTGTGTCTGTGTGTGTGTCTGTGTGTGTCTATGTGTCTGTGTGTGTGTGTGTGTCTGAGTGTGTGTGTGTGTGTGTGTGTGTCTGTGTGTGTGTGTGTGTATGTGTGTGTGTGTCTATGTGTCTGTGTGTGTGTGTGTGTGTCTGTGTGTCTAGAACTAAAGCAGTTTTATTTTAAAGCAGCTCTCTTGTTTATATCTCGGAGGTTTTGAACAGAAAAGAGCATGGTACCATCCACTGATATCATCTCTCCCTTCACACTCTCTCTGTTGTTCTCCAGCAGTTATTCAAACTGGAAGCTACACCCTGAGAGCTTGGTTTGCATGGATCAGTTTAGTCGTACAGCTCCAAACCAGTTTTATGTAAAGCGAGAGATAACGTGTGATGGCGTACGCTTACAGATATGGCTTTTACAACACATCTAAAGTCCTTTCAAGCTGCAACGATTAAAACACAATGGGTGCCCTATAAAGCCCTATAAACGTTCCTCAGCCATGGTACAAATTAGCAAAAACTTAACAAAACTTAAAATGACATTTTAAAAACTGACTGACAGCAACTCTGTCACAGCCTGAATATGAAGCTCTTCTTCTGGGGGAATTTCTGAGTCTCAACGTTGGTGTAAAATAACTTTGGGTTTCTTGTTGCTCTTTAGTCAGGGTGGGGGTCTCTAACATGTCTGTGCTGACGTCTGGGATGCTTTTTTCACAGTTTATTTGTCGTTATTTTCCGCCAATGACCACAAAATATTGAGAACAACCTAACCAATGCAAAATGCAACGACTGAAAGAGTTTGGGTGTGTTGTTGGAAAGTGTGGGGTATTCACTGACTTTGAGAATTATCACATTTACTGCCATCCGACCCCCACCAGTTCCTCCCCCAGGACTGAGAGGGGTTTGTCATGTAGCGTCTTTGGGCTCTTTGGAAAACACCTCTGTCTGGGCCTGGCTCCAGACGACAGCCCCAGGCTTCCTCCGGGCCGGGTCACTCTTCCTCTACTCCGATGATTTAGAGGTCTTTGTAATCAATTCTTAGTCTGGCCCCTCGCCTGAGACCACATGGGAGACCCTGTTAAGACGCGATGTGAGTCACGAATGTGTAGAACTGTTGCCATGTTTGACCGCAAGCTACAGCTACACCGCTAGGATGAAATGCGAAAACACATTGTAAAGTAAGGCTGTTGCAGCTAGTTCAGGGGAGAGACTGTGTGACACTAGGTGGTACAGCCATGCATAATAAAAAGAATTGCATAAAATAAAAATAATTTTTTTTCTGGTGCAGGTATGAACCGAACCGTGACTTCTGTGTGCCGTTCCACCCCTGTTACCCCCTAACCCTTGCACCCTAACACATAACCCTTACCCCCTAACACATTTTAATCCAAACCATGATCTTTTTCCTAAACCTAACTGGTCGTTTCAGTAACTAAACTGCAGTCAACTTTTCTCTGCAACACACAACTACCAACTGCCCATAAAAAATAAAAGGAAAATAATATATACAGGCCTATAAATGAATGTATATGGACCTTTTCAAGTATTGTATTGTTGTATGTATTAGTTGTTAACTATAGGATTGTCAAAGTGGTGTTGCTGTAGCTAGCCGTCAGAGATGGAGGCCCTTCTGCACCTGTGCGACTCACATTTGGTCCTGACAGACCCTTCCAGGAGCACCAGGCTCCAGACAACACATCAGTCAGGTACATAGGGACACACAGACCTCTCCAACACCATAAGGTGATGGTTCACGGAGAGATCAGGGGTGTCCAACTTAACTTCACTGAGGGCCACACTGGAAAAGGAGAATCACATCGAGGGACAGACATGTTGTTCATCAACATGATTTTATTCATCAAAAAGTCAAATATCATTGACTGTATTATTGCTTGTCTCAAATAGTTTTCTCAACTACAGTTTGGTCGACTTTCAGTCATGTAGTGGCTTCTTTCAGTCATTTAGTCTCTACTTTCAGTCATTTAGTGTCTACTTTCAGTCATGTAGTGGCTTCTTTCAGTCATTTTCAGACATTTAGTCTCTACTTTCAGTCATTTAGTCTCTACTTTCAGTCATTTAGTGTCTACTTTCAGTCATTTAGTCTCTACTTTCAGTCATTTAGTCTCTACTTTCAGACATTTAGTCTCTACTTTCAGTCATTTAGTGTCTACTTTCAGACATTTAGTCTCTACTTTTAGTGTCTACTTTCAGACATTTAGTCTCTACTTTCAGTCATTTAGTGTCTACTTTCAGACATTTAGTCTCTACTTTCAGTCATTTAGTGTCTACTTTCAGTCATTTAGTCTCTACTTTTAGTGTCTACTTTCAGACATTTAGTCTCTACTTTCAGACATTTAGTCTCTACTTTCAGACCCATTAAAAGTGCTGATGTAAATGTAGAAAGCAGTCTCAGACGTGATGTTAAAATGTGTTTTCTCCTCTTGGACCTGGTTCTGAGTCTGGCTGCGGAGTTTTTAATCAGCTGAAGTTTGTTGTTGTGAGTCATGAGAGGAGAGCTCTGCAGCAATCTAACCACCATGAAATGAACACATGAATTATTCTTTCTAAGGCTGTTCTGATATCATCTCTCCCTTCACACTCTCTCTGTTGTTCTTCCCCAGTTATTCAAACTGGAAGCTAAACCCTGAGAGCTTTGTCTGCATGGATCAGTTTAGTCGTACAGCTCCAAACCAGTTTTGTGTAAAACGAGAGATTACAGTTTTGGTTATCGCTTTGGTACTATTATCACAACTATGTGGTACAATCTTACAACTCTTACACTCATCACACTCATAACATCCAGTCTTTCATTCAAAACTCTCCGTTGGGCATTCATTTGGATTGGGGGCAGGTAGGGAGGCAGGTAGGGGTGCAGTTAGGGATGCAGGTATGCGGGCAGGTAGAGGGGCAGGTAGTGGGGCAGGTAGGGGGCCAGGTAGATGGGCAGGTAGGGAGGCAGGTAGGGAGGCAGGTAGGGAGGCAGGTAGGGGGGCAGGTAGGGAGGCAGGTAGGGAGGCAGGTAGGGGGGCAGGTAGGGGGTCAGGTATTTTATGTGACTGTTTTCTCATTGAAAAAAACAACAATGAAGAGAGATAAATGTGTATGTGTGAGGATGAGTTGAGTATTGTTCCACCAGATGGAGCCCTGACTCTCTTACACAGTTTATATTCTGTCAGAAACAAGAACAGACTGAACACAAGTGGAGCACAAACTAAAATAATCTGTTCATCTTCAGCTCTGATCTCTAAATGTTTGATGTTTATGATGCTGCTGCTTTTAAGGAGAGACACTAACAGACAGAAACACCATCTTTACCTTTTAGATTAATCTAATAAGAGAGTACTCTCATGCAGCTTCAGAGATGTAATAAAAGAAACTTTTAGCACGTAATGTGTAAATAATATGAGTCAAATGTTTAATTTTATTGACAGAAGTTCCTCTCTGTTTGATCAGAGAAGTTTAAACGTCTTCAACTTGTTTCATAGTGAACAGGATCACCGTGTTACAGGGTTCCTGTTTTAGTGAAGTAGACCTTCGTACAGACAAAAACTGGGCATTAGCTTTAGCGTTAGCTTCAGCATTAGCTTCTGTCTGTGTGCTGTCAACATGTTAAAGGAGGTTTTGCTTTGATACCAATCTTTACCCATGTTCTCTCCTCTTTCACAGATGTTTCTGATGCTCTGATGAAGGTCTCGTTCCTCTTTCAGTTCCCGTTGAGTCCGGTGAGTCGTCTATTTTTTTTCACCTTCTGAGTTCTGAATACAGTTACTGTCTGTGTAATAGATTACTTGGAGGGATTACTTTATGTGTGCAGTGAGAGGAGACACTGTCAGGACAAAATGAAGTACTCCTAAAGTAATCCAAAGTGTTTAATATTATTTCAGGGCATGTATTTAGTTGAACTGTGGTGGAATATGTTTAAAAAGTTCCCAGATGATGCTGTGTGCCTCAAACAAACCATTTAAACTTCATCTGACATCAACTTTGATCTGATTCTGCTCTGAATGACTAAACCTGGAGACGTTATATTAATCATTATAAAGCAGTGAAACCATGAGACAAGCAACAAAACGCTGAAAATTTTCACAAACTTCAAAACACCAATGTATTAGCTGATAAAAAATGTCAAAAACTTTGAAAAAGCCCTCAAATGTTGTCTAAATCATAAAAACCCCATCTGTGTAGTTTTATTGAACTAAACTTTCTGAGGAGTTATGAGCAGGGTTCAGTGTTTTTGCATTATATTGAATGGTATTAGAATAAGTTATATGTGAAAACATTAGTTAGACAACATTATAAAAAACATTTTTTATAGTTTTCACATTATCTATCACTTTTTTTCATTGGTTCGTTAGATACATATTTATAAATTTCAATAACTCGAACTGCATTCATTAAAAAGTTAAAAAGTTCCTATATATATATATATATATATATATATATATATATATATATATATATATATATATATATATATATATAGTGTATATACATATTTACACTTTGGCTGATGTTTCCTCTGAAATGACTTCATTTAGTTGTACATCATCTGTTGACTATTTTATATCTAACATCTCTTTATTTAACTGCCACTTTCACTGCTTTTCTTTCTGGACCTTTTTAACTTCATTGTTTTTATTCTAGTTATATGAACATACATATATCTTCTGTATGTCTCTTTAGTTTTTAGTTTGTAAAACACCTTGAGCTGCATTTAATGTGTGAAAGGTGCTTTACAAACAAGATATTATTATTATATTGATCTGTTATCTTCTTTATGAATGAGTGAACATGACGACATTAAAAACAGACCCAAAGTTAAACTGTCACGTGTTTTATTCAACAGGTAGTAATAGATTACTCTGGTTCATCAGGTAGTAACAGATTACTCTGGTTCATCAGGTAGTAACAGATTACTCTGGTTCATCAGGTAGTAACAGATTACTCTGATACATCAGGTAGTAACAGATTACTCTGATCATCAGGTTCATCAGGTAGTAACAGATTACTCTGGATCATCAGGTTCATCAGGTAGTAACAGATTACTCTGGTTCATCAGGTAGTAACAGATTACTCTGGATCATCAGGTTCATCAGGTAGTAACAGATTACTCTGGTTCATCAGGTAGTAACAGATTACTCTGGTTCATCAGGTAGTAACAGATTACTCGGGTGCTGCAGGTGCTGCAGGTTCTGCAGGTGCTGCAGGTGCTGCAGGTGCTGCAGGTAGTAACAGATTACTCGGGTGCTGCAGGTGCTGCAGGTTCTGCAGGTGCTGCAGGTTCTGCAGGTGCTGCAGGTGCTGCAGGTGCTGCAGGTGCTGCAGCTGCTGGCGAAGCTTTAGAACTGCCAAACCTCTTCTTAAAACTCTCCTTGATCTTGCTGAAAAACTTTGCATCTGCCATTTCTGGTCCAACGAACAGCAGAGCAGCAGAGATCAGCAGAACACAGAGAGAGATCTTCATGTTGATCTGGAGAATACAGAGTTATAAAAGCTGTTAGAGACTTTACTCTGACATATCTAACATCTCTTTATATTATCATATAAAAGCTGTTAGAGACTTTACTCTGACATATCTAACATCTCTTTATATTATCATATAAAAGCTGTTAGAGACTTTACTCTGACATATCTAACATCTCTTTATATTATCATATAAAAGCTGTTAGAGACTTTACTCTGACATATCTAACATCTCTTTATATTATCATATATATGTCTTTAGTTTTATAAATGTCTCCTAACTGTCTGATGATGTAAGAACTTGTTAAGTGACATCAGAATAACTGCTCACAGGATTATTAATCTAAATCTTTCTGCAGAAGAAATCCATAAAGTCCTGATGCAGCCAGAATAAGTTCTGAATGATTGCAGATATAAACATACAGAGTTTAAATGTGTTAAAGACAGAATAATAATAGAAAGTATATTTACCTGAATGACAGGAGAGAGATGAGTTCTAGAGTCAGCAGCAGGAGAGATACCTGGAATATCACATCATAACACACACGTTACATCACAGTTAACTACAAACACACAAAAAATTCAAAAAACTACAGAAAAGGCAACAAAAATGTCAAAAAAGTGACAAAAAAGCTGCAAGAACTACTGAAAAAGTGACAAAATATTAGAAAAACACAACAGAATCTAAACCAATCAGAGAAGTTTAAACGTCTCAAAGACAGAAAATCAAAAGTATATTTACCTGAATGACAGGAGAGAGAGATAGAAAAGACTGAGAACTCCTCCATCTTTATACTCTAAAATATTATAATATCATATTATAATACACGCCCACTTTATCTTTCATAGAGTCAGCAGCTATAACATTATAATATATTAATATAGTGACTCATCATCCCTACAGGAGGAGATCAGAGGTTTAATTTCTCTCAGCTTTTATTAAAGTTTAGACATTTAACATTTAACTTTAGTTTGAGTTAGTTTTCAGTCATTTAGTCTCTACTTTCAGTCATTTAGTCTCTACTTTCAGACATTTAGTGTCTACTTTCAGACATTTAGTGTCTACTTTCAGTCATTTAGTCTCTACTTTCAGTCATTTAGTCTCTACTTTCAGTCATTTAGTCTCTACTTTCAGTCATTTAGTCTCTACTTTCAGTCATAGAGTCAGCATCAGATAACATTATAATATTATAATATTCAGAGCCGCCCAGGTGACACATTATCCCTCTATATTATATTAGGAGATTAGAGGTTTAACTTCTAGTAGCTTTTTCTTTAGTTTAGACATTTAGATTTCATTTAACTTTATTCTGTTACTTTTGAGAGTGTTAGTTAGTTTTAGTCAGAAAGGTTAAGTTAGTTTTATAGTTTATAGTTTTGTGTTTTTGTCAGGTTAAAGGTCCATGTGTAATGTGTCAGCTTGGAGACAGATGTTAAATCTTTGTGGGCTTTACTGTCCGATGTTCTAAAAAACTAGAACTGACGTCAAAAAGCATCAAAGTGTCTGAAAGCGGCAAAATAAAAGATTCTGGAAAATGCATTAAAAAAAGCTTCAAAGAAAGTGTCAACAAGTGTCTAAAGGTTGTTGTATTTCATATTTAAATGCTTTTGCTCCCATGGTATGTATTTATGTTTCATGGCTTAAGTTTTAAATGTTTTTGTGCTATAGGTCTGTCTGTGTGTGTGTCTGTGTGTGTGTGTGTGTGTGTGTGTGTGTGTGTGTGTGTGTATGTCTCTGGGGGGGGTGTAATCGCATCCCTCCCTTAAAACGAGGGAAAGCATAACTTAAAACCTGTTGCAGACCGTTGACAGCTGACTGCTAACATGTTTAGTGAACCCTAATTATTATATACATATTACTATTGCATCATATAGCACTAAAATCATTCAGGGCGGCTGTGGCAAAGGTGGTAAGAGAGGTGGCCTTCTGATTGAAAGGTTTGTAGAGCCCTGCAGGTCAATGCCGAAGTGTCCTTGGGCAACACACTGAACCCCGAATTCCTCCCGATGCTGCGCCATCAGAGTGTGAATGTGTGTAAATGATCATCTGATGAGCAGGTGGCACCGTGTACGGCAGCCTCGGCCACCAGTGTTATGAATGTGTGTGAATGGTGAATGGTGAATGGTTCCTTTACTATGTCTAAACTCCATTTCCTTGATATTTGAATCTGAAATAAATGAGAACAAAAGCAGTTTTATTTTAAAGCCGCTCTCTAGTTTATATCTCAGAAGTATTGGACAGAAAAGAGCATCGTACCATCCACTGATATCAACTCTTCCTTCACACACCTCTGTTGTTCTTCCCCAGTTATTCAAACTGGAAGCTAAACCCTGAGGGCTTGGTCTGCATGGATGACTGTGGTGATAAAGCACCAAACTGGTTTTGTGTAAAGCGAGAGATAACGTGAGGGCGCATGGCAGACAGCGTCTCCCTCTGAGTTCAGCATTTAGCTCTTCCACGCTCCAGATATGGTTTTTCCAACACATCCACAGTCCTGCAAAGTTTTAAAACATAATGGGTGATGTTAGAAATGGATTCCTGCATGTCTTCTTGTCTGATGTCTACAGTTAGGACATGCTGTCGGATGCAGAATGCTGCAAAAAGAAACTCATCTTCACTCAGGGCCTGACAGGAAAATGAGAATCACATTAAGGGACAAACATGTAGAGTTTATTGACATGCTTTTATTTAAGAGAAAAGTCAAGAATTTTTTATTGTATTATTGCATATGTCACATATTCTTCTGAGTTGTAGTTTGTTTGACAAAAAAGTTCCTTAGCCATCGTAGAGTCACCGACTATAAGATTTTACTACCTGTCTGATGTCCACACAGAGAACATGCAGTCGGATGCAAAGAAACCCTTAAACCTTAGATTAGGGGTCCATCCATCCATTTTTTACCGCTTGGTCAAGGGGGAAGCAGTTCCAGCAGGGGACCCCAAACTTCCCTTTCATGAGCCACATTAACCAGCTCTGACTGGTTACCAGATGCTGAACCACAGCTGGATCCTTTCAGGGGCTCTACTCTGAGTTTCTCATGATGACTGAGCTTCTCACTCTATCTCTAAGGGAGACGCCAGCCACTCTCCACATTTCTG
>NW_027595416.1:140000-172500 GCF_031162955.1 Sander vitreus | reverse complement strand
TGAGAAGCGATCCACCTGGAGTCAGGTTAACAATCTGATTGTTCAACTAAACATTTAGAACATGCTCAAATCAGCATGACAACACAACCAGAGGCGTTTGAGCACACCTGGCACATCACCTAAACTATCACTCCGCCATTTCTGTGTCAACATTACAGAGTTGAATTAAAAACTGTGTCAAAACATTTGTATTCATGTAAGTAATTCAGGAACCACAGTGAAACACACAAAAGCTCTCCAACTAGTATATGAAGTGATTCATCGGATTAAAATACTTCTTTGTTACAACACAGTTTAATCAATTCTTACCGGCTTGTTTTTAACTTTGAAGTGAAATTCAGATTTCTGAGTTTAAACGTGTTTAAATATGCAAATGAGGCATTATCTAACGCTAACTTTTGGTGAATTCAGGAGAAATCTACAGACACAAACAGACACAGTGTAGTAACATGAATGTTTCCTAGAGAAGACATGATATGGAAGATTAATAAAGGTAAAGATGGTGTTTCTGTCTGTTAGTGTCTCTCCTTAAAAGCAGCAGCATCATAAACATCAAACATTTAGAGATCAGAGCTGAAGATGAACAGATTATTTTAGTTTGTGCTCCACTTGTGTTCAGTCTGTTCTTGTTTCTGACAGAATATAAACTGTGTAAGAGAGTCAGGGCTCCATCTGGTGGAACAATCCTCAACTCATCCTCAAAGACACATTTATCTCTCTTCATTGTTGTTTTTTTCAATGAGAAAACAGTCACATAAAATACCTGCCTCCCTACCTGCCCCCCTACCTGCCTCCCTACCTGCCTCCCTACCTGCCTCCCTACCTGCCTCCCTACCTGCCTCCCTACCTGCACCCTCTACCTGCCTCCCTACCTGCCTCCCTACCTGACCCCCCTACCTGCCTCCCTACCTACCTCCTACCTGCCTCCCTACCTGCCCCCCTACCTGCCCCCCTACCTGTACCGCTACCTGCCCCCCTACCTGCCCCCCTACCTGCACCCCTACCTGCCCCCCTACCTGCCCCCCTACCTGACCCTCTACCTGCCTCCCTACCTGCCCCCCTACCTCCCTCCCTACCTGCCTCCCTACCTGCCCCCCTACCTGCCCCCCTACCTGCCTCCCCTACCTGCCCCCCTACCTGCCCCCCTACCTGCCCCCCTACCTGCACCCCCTACCTGCCCCCCTACCTGCACCCCTACCTGCCCCCCTACCTGCCTCCCTACCTGCCCCCCTACCTGCCCCTCTACCTGCCCCCCTACCTGCCCCTCTACCTGCCCGCATACCTGCATCCCTAACTGCACCCCTACCTGCCTCCCTACCTGCCCCCCTACCTGCCCCCAATCCAAATGAATGGCCAACGGAGAGTTTTGAATGAAAGACTGGATGTTATGAGTGTGATGAGTGTAAGAGTTGTAAGATTGTACCACATAGTTGTGATAATAGTACCAAAGCCATAACCAAAACTGTAATCTCTCGTTTTACATAAAACTGGTTTGGAGCTGTACGACTAAACTGATCCATGCAGACCAAGCTCTCAGGGTGTAGCTTCCAGTTTGAATAACTGGTGGAGAACAACAGAGAGAGTGTGAAGGGAGAGATGATATCAGAACAGCCTTAGAAAGAATAATTCATGTGTTCATTTCATGGTGGTTAGATTGCTGCAGAGCTCTCCTCTCATGACTCACAACAACAAACTTCAGCTGATTAAAAACTCCGCAGCCAGACTCAGAACCAGGTCCAACAGGAGAAAACACATTTTAACATCACGTCTGAGACTGCTTTCAACATTTACATCAGCACTTTTAATGGGTCGGAAAGTAGAGACTAAATGTCTGAAAGTAGAGACTAAATGACTGAAAGTAGAGACTAAATGACTGAAAGTAGACACTAAATGACTGAAAGTAGACACTAAATGACTGAAAGTAGACACTAAATGACTGAAAGTAGAGACTAAATGACTGAAAGTAGAGACTAAATGACTGAAAGTAGAGACTAAATGTCTGAAAGTAGACACTAAATGACTGAAAGTAGACACTAAATGACTGAAAGTAGAGACTAAATGTCTGAAAGTAGAGACTAAATGACTGAAAGTAGAGACTAAATGACTGAAAGTAGAGACTAAATGTCTGAAAGTAGAGACTAAATGTCTGAAAGTAGAGACTAAATGTCTGAAAGTAGAGACTAAATGTCTGAAAGTAGACACTAAATGACTGAAAGTAGAGACTAAATGTCTGAAAGTAGACACTAAATGTCTGAAAGTAGAGACTAAATGTCTGAAAGTAGAGACTAAATGTCTGAAAGAAGACACTAAATGTCTGAAAGTAGACACTAAATGTCTGAAAGTAGAGACTAAATGTCTGAAAGAAGACACTAAATGTCTGAAAGTAGAGACTAAATGTCTGAAAGTAGAGACTAAATGACTGAAAGTAGAGACTAAATGACTGAAAGTAGAGACTAAATGACTGAAAGTAGAGACTAAATGACTGAAAGTAGAGACTAAATGACTGAAAGTAGAGACTAAATGACTGAAAGTAGAGACTAAATGACTGAAAACTAACTCAAACTAAAGTTAAATGTTAAATGTCTAAACTTTAATAAAAGCTGAGAGAAATTAAACCTCTGATCTCCTCCTGTAGGGATGATGTGTCACTATATTAATATATTATAATGTTATAGCTCCTGACTCTATGAAAGATAAAGTGGGCGTGTATTATAATATTATAATGTTATAGCTGCTGACTCTGTGAAAGATAAAGTGGGCGTGTATTATAATATTATAATGTTATCAGCTGCTGACTCTGTGAAAGATAAAGTGGGCGTGTATTATAATATGATATTATAATATTTTAGAGTATAAAGATGGAGGAGTTCTCAGTCTTTTCTATCTCTCTCTCCTGTCATTCAGGTAAATATACTTTTGATTTTCTGTCTTTGAGACGTTAAAACTTCTCTGATTGGTTTAGATTCTGTTTCAGCTGCCAGAAACTAACTTTTTATCAAGCTGCAGATGCTTTTTCCAACGTTTTTGGAGCTTTTTTCCAATGTTTCTGTGGGGTTTATTTGGTGAATGTCTCTCTTTGTCTCAGTTCTTGCAGCTTTATTCTGTTTGTTGAAGAACCTTAAAGTTAAATGTGGTTTTGATACTTTAGGCGTGTTTTTCAAATGTTTTTTTGATGTTTTTGTCAGGTTTTTTCAGACTTTTTATCACTTTTTGTGTAGTTGTTGCATCTTTTGTCCGTCCCTCTCTAAAGAAGTTACCTGAGATGTAACCTGTCTGTTATGATGTCATATGACCAGCACATGTTTGGTTTTTCTGTATAATCTTTGTAATGAAGTGTGTTATGAT
Source organism: Sander vitreus (assembly GCF_031162955.1). Classification (NCBI taxonomy): domain Eukaryota; kingdom Metazoa; phylum Chordata; class Actinopteri; order Perciformes; family Percidae; genus Sander; species Sander vitreus. The sequence continues at coordinate 169,155 of NW_027595416.1, read as the reverse complement.
GTGATATTCCAGGTATCTCTCCTGCTGCTGACTCTAGAACTCATCTCTCTCCTGTCATTCAGGTAAATATACTTTCTATTATTATTCTGTCTTTAACACATTTAAACTCTGTATGTTTATATCTGCAATCATTCAGAACTTATTCTGGCTGCATCATGACTTTATGGATTTCTTCTGCAGAAAGATTTAGATTAATAATCCTGTGAGCAGTTATTCTGATGTCACTTAACAAGTTCTTACATCATCAGACAGTTAGGAGACATTTATAAAACTAAAGACATATATATGATAATATAAAGAGATGTTAGATATGTCAGAGTAAAGTCTCTAACAGCTTTTATATGATAATATAAAGAGATGTTAGATATGTCAGAGTAAAGTCTCTAACAGCTTTTATATGATAATATAAAGAGATGTTAGATATGTCAGAGTAAAGTCTCTAACAGCTTTTATATGATAATATAAAGAGATGTTAGATATGTCAGAGTAAAGTCTCTAACAGCTTTTATAACTCTGTATTCTCCAGATCAACATGAAGATCTCTATCTTTTCTGGTGTTCTGCTGATCTCTGCTGCCGTGCTCTCTGTGGACGGAGAAACTCCAGCTGAGAAGTTTGAAAGACAACATATCAACCCTCTGATGACTGTTGCTAATTGTATCAGTGAGATTAAAAATCGAGGAATCAAGAACTCACCAAAGCACCAGAAGAACCCCGACGGCTGTAAGAACATAAATACCTTCATCAAAGCTTCTTTTAAAGATGTTGAAAAAATCTGTAACGGTGAAGGAGACAAATACTTTAAAGAAAAGGTTGATAATCTGAAAATAAGCAAACATCCCTTTGACCTTGTTGTCTGCAAGGAGACACATCCTGATAAGACTAAGTTTCCTACCTGTGATTACAATACTTCCAGTAAATTATACGAGAAGATGAAAATCGTAGTTGCATGTTATAATAATAACAAACCTGTTCACTTTGAAAAATTTGAGTAATCTGTTACTACCTGATGAACCAGAGTAATCTGTTACTACCTGATGAACCAGAGTAATCTGTTACTACCTGATGAATCAGAGTAATCTGTTACTACCTGATGAACCAGAGTAATCTGTTACTACCTGATGAACCAGAGTAATCTGTTACTACCTGATGAACCAGAGTAATCTGTTACTACCTGATGAATCAGAGTAATCTGTTACTACCTGATGAACCAGAGTAATCTGTTACTACCTGATGAACCAGAGTAATCTGTTACTACCTGATGAATAAATCCTGTTGAATAAAACATGACAGTTCAACTCTTATCAACGTGTGGTCTCTGTTATTTTGAGGAGCTATGAGCTGATTCATGACTCAGCACTTTCTCACATTAAAGCAGCTCAACGTGTTTTACAGTCACAGCTAAACACTAACGAGACATACAGAAGATTAATATGATCATATGAATAGAATAGAAACTATAAAAACAGAATAAGAAGAGGTTATAAAACGCTGAGGAGCTGAACTGGCTGAAATGTGTGAGGAGAAGGTGAAGAGGTGAGAAAAGGGGTCAATAAGATGGGGAGCTCCATTAGGTCCAGAGCAGCCATTAACGTTCCTGGGGACTAACAGCAGCTAATGTTAGCGTTAAATGTGTGAGGAGAGGGTGAAGAGGTGACAAAAGGTATGATTTACATTCTACGGTCTTGTTAATATTAATACTGGTCGCTAGGGGAGTGCAAAAAAATCTATTCACATTCATATCACGATTCAAGCTCAACCGATTCAAAATCAATTCATATTTTATTTTTTTTTTTTCGTTTTGTAATGGCGTGTATACTATTGACCTGAAATGACATTACCTCACCATTCCCATAGAAGGCGCTGCGTCAGATTCCCACTGACGCCTGGGCCCTCCTGTTATATAATAATCAGAAGGAGAAGGAGTGCAGCAGAGGTAGTTCAGTTTGAGCAAACAGCGTCCAACCTCCCAGAAAGAGTCCTTCAACCTGCTCCATCCTCATGGAAGACGAGAGCTGGGACACATTTCAGCTTTTCTAACCTCGAGGGGAAGAAGGACCTGGACAGGAAGCATGCTGTAGGCAGTATACAAGTATTCTGGAAACACTGCCGTGGTACGCCATCACCAGAGATTAACATTGAAGAACAACAACCTAAAGTACCCAACATGTCTTTAATGCTCTAAACTCCACCAACTCTCAACCAAAAGATCTTTTTATTTTACACTTTTATACTTCAATTACATGTATCTGAAAGCTGGCCAAAGCTTGGCACTTTGGTTTTAGTTGCAGACGTTTTTATTTTTGTATGAAGACATATAAAGTAATATCAAACTACATTTCATTTGTTGTTTCTTTTCTTTTAAACTGTATGTCTACTGCCATCACATGATGGGAAAGGAACTACATTTACACACTGGGAATCATTCTTTGAATCAACAATCGATATTGAATCGAATCGTGAGCCTAAAAATCTATATCGAATCATGACATTTTCTGAATCGTGCACCCCTGCAGAGCCTGCCCTCCCTGACTGTCCTTGCTCCTGATGGCAGGGCCACACGCTACACGCTACACGCTACACGCTACACGCTGCACGCTGCAGCCTGTTTCCAGTCTGGACATTCAGACCAAACCAAACATGTTTGATATTGTCCTCAGTTTGACGTCTTCTAGTCTGAGAGACATTCTGACAGAATGTCTTCAGATGTGAGATGGTGCCACTCTTTACTCTGTCCCCAGTCTGCTAGTGGGTGCTAGGCTTTAGGGTCAGAGGGTTCCGCATCGACTGCCTGTCCTCTGTGTGGACATGAGACAAGAAGACATGCAGGAATCACTTTCTAACTATAGTTATGTTTCTATCCTTTGAACCTCGTCAGGACTTCAGATGTGTTAATAAAGTCATATTTGTGAGAGAGGACCAGTTGAAGTGTGTTTGGTTGATGTTGTATAAAGCCTGTTCTCAGAGGGAGAGGTTGGATGGCCTCACACTTCATCTCTCACTTTACCCAAAGCTAGTTTATAGTTTTACCACCAAAGCATCCAGTTTGAATAAGAACAGACTAGGTGTGTGAAGGAAGAGATGATATCACATCGGCCGGAGAAACAGCAGGAGTTCATGTCATCACGGTTAGTTTGGCAGCAGGACTCAGAAGCAGGTCAACCAGGAGAAGACCCATTTTAAAATGACTTGATTCTCCTAGTCCACTGTGGCTTCACACAATTAGCTGACAGATTGAATTGAATGATTTTTGTTGAATGCAAACAACAATATATTTCATAAATAGGAATATGCTTATTTTTTTGAAGTAACTGCTGTAGTACAACTAGCAGGAGACAAGTTATAATTGATGTAAGTTTGGCATTAATACATATTTTTGACCGTCTTTCCGAGACCTTTTTTGAAGTAATCTTGTACCGATTTAATAAAACATGTCTCCTCCAGGTTTCCATCCCTCAGCGCTCAGCTGTGACCCCCCCTCCTCCTCTCTCTGACCTCGGGGTCAGTGACCCCTCCCCCCCCCCTCATAAGCCCTGCCCCCTCTCTATCTCTCCGTTTCTCCCAGTTTGAGTCACATCTTCAGTCCGTCTGCAGCAGAAATCTCTCTCCATCACACTGGATTATTATTCTACTTTCAGTTTATCCAAAGGATTTTAATAAGAACTGTTTTTATTCGGGAGCAGCAGCTGATGTTTGTGTTTCTGATGATTTGGATTTAAAGAGAAGATGAAGATGATGAAGATGATTCTGCTGCTGCTGGGACTCTGCTGCTGCTCAGGTCTGAACGCTTTATTATCTAAAATATTATCATTCGTTAGTGTTTTATATATGTTTATATTCATTTCTGTGAATGAACAGAAAGTCTTTTCTCTGCTCTGAGTTTACAGAATATATCTCAGATCCTTTATCAAATCCAGCAGCTTTATATTAATTTACATTAATTCATTTTTTTATTATTATTATTATTATTATTATTTGAGTTTTTGTCATGAGAACGAGTGAAAAAGAAAACAGACTGTCTGTGAATATTCATCCTCATTTTCATCCAGACGCTCAGAGAGAGAGAGAGAGAGTGTGTGTGTGTGTGTGTGTGTGTGTGTGTGTGTGTGTGTGTGTGTGTGTGTGTGTGTGTGTGTGTGTGTGTGTGTGTGTGTTTTGCTCTTGAACTTGAGCAGCCACTTCACTTTGTGTCAGTGTGAATGACAGTAATTAGCAGTTGTGGGTTTTAAAGTAAACAGCTCTTAAAAACGTCAAAATGTGAGTGAAGTTTGGTGGAGGGAGAGAGAGAGAGAGAGAGAGAGAGAGAGAGAGAGAGAGAGAGAGAGCTGTTTGTTCTCGGCTCTGTTTTAAGTGATAACTTGTCTCTGACTCAAAGTGAAACATCACAGAGAGCATCTGAGTAAAAACATGGATCTCTGATCCACACAACGCACCGGACATTAGTTTAATTTGAGGCCGTAAAACACGTCCGAAACAAGTAAATAGATTTAGGCCTACGTTTTGTTGAAAGTCACGACAGATATGACTTCATTAATGTGAGTGTTTTTGTGTGAACGTATGAATATTGTGTGTGTGTGTATATTTGGTCTTCTGTGATTTATATGATTGGTGGATTAAACTATGAAACAGAATCCTTAATCAGCTCAGGAAGTGACTCAGCAGTTCTTAATTGGCTCCAATTAGATGATTAAAACCTGCTGTGTGTGTGTGTGTGTGTGTGTGTGTGTGTGTGTGTGTGTGTGTGTGTGTGTGTGTGTGTGAAGTTCACGGTCAGATTGCGGCGTGCGACACAGCGCCGCTGAGAGAGAGACTCTCATGACCTTTAGAGGCTGAGGTCGCCGTCTGCAGGGTTTTTGGGGATTTAAAGCTTGGGAGGTCAAAGGGGGGGAGGTCTGTCTTCCCCCCCTCTCTGTATAATGAAGACACAGATGGGAGGCGGAGGTTTTAATCCTGAACGTGATGTCAGAGACAGACTTCAGCTGATCGGCCTGTCAGAGCACAAAGCCAAGAAGAATGGATGAGTTATGTACTAATGTCTGGTAACCTCAGCTGCTTGTTTTCAGCCTGACTGTAACTCCACTACATCCAAAAAAGAATCACAACTTTGCACTAAAAACTTCTCTTGAATGTGTCGATGTTTTCCACGAAGCCAAAGATTGTTACAGACGTGTGCAACGTAGAAAACCTAAAAAACCTTTGTTGTTCACACACACACACACACACACACACACACACACAGAGACACACACACACACACACACACACACACACACACACACACACACACACACACACACACACACACACACACACACACACACACACACACACACACACACACACACACACACAGACACACACACACACACACACACACACACACACACACACACACAGACACACACACACACACACAGACACACACACACACACACACACACACACACACACAGACACACACACACACACACACACACACACACACACACACAGACACACACACACAGAGACACACACACACACACACACACACAGAAACACACACACACACACACACACACACAGACACACACACACACACACACACACACACACACACAGAGACACACACACACACACACAGACACACACACACAGAGACACACACACACACACACACACACACAGAAACACACACACACACACACACACACACACTACACCCTATTTCTCTCTTCAAATGTTTTCAGAAACACGTTTCGTTAACTATCTGTTCTGAACGAGACGCCATGATGGTCGGGGAGCAGCCAGACCCACGTGACGCGTTCGTCCAATCAGCTGCCGGTTTACATTTTTTGGGCGACAATCCAGATCACCAGTGCCTGCTGCTATGGAGACGTATTACGTCTCGTCTCTTCGGTGTTCTGAGGAACTTTTGGACCTCGGGGAGTCAGTCAGTCCGACGAGACGGTCGGCGTCTGGTTGGGGGGTCACAGCCTTTAGAGCACTTTAGCTTTTTCATCATTTCTCTGTTTTACAAAGTTGTTGTTGTTGTTGTTTTTTGTGCTTTAGGGGGTTTTAGGTTGTTTAGTTGTTGTTGTTTTTTTTGGGGTGGGGGGGTCTGTTGTGTTTTGGGGACCTGAGGCGGGGGTTTGTTCTGTTTTGGGGGTCTGAGGCGGGGGTCTGTTGTGTTTTGGGTTGTCTGAGGCGGGGGTCTGTTGTGTTTTGGGTTGTCTGAGGCGGGGGTCTGTTGTGTTTTGGGGGTCTGAGGCGGGGGTTTGTTGTGTTTTGGGGGGCTGAGGCGGGGGTCTGTTGTGTTTTGGGGGGCCTGAGGCGGGGGGCTGTTGTGTTTTGGGGGGTCTGAGGCGGGGGTCTGTTGTGTTTTGGGGGGTCTGAGGCGGGGGGCTGTTGTGTTTTGGGGGGTCTGAGGCGGGGGTCTGTTGTGTTTTGGGGGGTCTGAGGCGGGGGTCTGTTGTGTCTGGCTTCACACTTTAGTCGTGATTATTGTTGTCATTCAGACTATAGAGAGAGAGAGACGGAGGAGGAGGTTTCTGAAGGACAGAAGGTCCAGACGTCACGGAGAGTCCAAGGACCAGCTGGGACAAGATGGAGGACATGGGAGGAGGGGGCTGACTGGGGGTTGTGGGGGTCCTGGGAAAATGACCTCCACCAAGTTCAAGTGTGAAAGAGATGCAGAGGAGGAGGAGACGGTGATGATGGAGTCAGACTCTTCACACGTTCATGCATTAATTATGAAAAGATCAGCCAGGTTTCTGAGTTTCTGTCCAGAAGAAAGTGACAAAAACATGAAATAAAGTGTATAAATAGTTGGTGTCTCTATAAATGAAATATACGTCATAATCTCTCTAAATGTTGGAGGACAGACTCTTAAAATCACAACAACTTGTGAAGAACATCAGTGGCTTTAACCTTTGGGTTTTCTTACTTTTTTGACACTTTTGTCGTTGACTTTGACACTTTTCTGACATTTTTTGTCCTTTTTTTGGACATTTTTTCGAATGTTTTTGTACCTTTCTAACACCAACTTCTAACCATTATAGTTTTACACTAATTTTTGGAATTCATGGTCAATAAACCTGGTTTATATGAACTTATACCTAAATTAAAAAAAGCTGAAAGTATGAATTATTTTGACTAATATGAGAGGAACTTTCAGAGACAATCAGAGACTGGTGTTTTTCAAATGCTATAAAATTAAATAAAAGGCCCAAACTTCAATGAAAGTAGTGATCAATAATTGTACTTGTGAAGACCGTTGTAGGGAACCGCCCGTGTTATTTTTGGGTAATTTGGTTCAAAAGAAACCCAGATTTCTGAATTAGAGAAGGGTTAGGAGGGTTCCAGCTGGGTGACATCGTTGGTACATTTGTTCATATTTTCTGTTTCCAACAGTGGAAAGATAATGCATTTGTGTTATTGATCATCAACAGCTTCATCATCATCATCATCATCATCACCTTCATCACCTTCATCACCTTCATCACCCTCTGACCGTCTGTGAGTATTTTTAATGAAGTGTATCAGAAACTGTAAAACTCTAAGCTGGATCAAGAAATATATGAATGTGTAATTATGTGTTTTTAAACAGCTTCTTTATGGTTTGATTTCACCCTGGACTCTATGTTTTCATGTTTCTGTGTCTGTGTTTCTAATGGGAACAATCTCTGAAAGTGGTCCATTAAGATCCTTTTAGTTTAACATGAAACAGCCCTGAAATCACCATCACCAAACCCACCAGACTCCATGTAAATAATCAGGACTTTTAGCGTGTATAGAGCCAGCATATTTCCACCAGACTCCATGTAAATAATCAGGACTTTTAGCGTGTATAGAGCCAGCATATTTCCACATGTAAATGGGCGAATTAAGGGTTTATTTCAACCAAACCAAGACGGCTTTTGATTTATTTCAAAGTGGCCAGTTTTATTTAGTTTCTGGCCACTTTGAATGAAGTGTGTTTTACGATGATAAAAGTAGTGATTATTTACATGGAGTCTGGTGGGTTAGTGGACTCTAACCGCTGCTGAACATTAGTCCTGTAGGGTAACATTACAGCTTGGTTCTGGTTTAATACTGGACCAGTTTCAGAGATTGTTGTTCTCATCAGACACTCAGACACAGAAACATGGAGACAGAGAGTGATTGTTGTTTAACTGAAGTTTTCCTTTAAAAGGTCAGATATTATCTCTGTTGTTGTCAAAGATTCGTTGGATGACGCGTTGGTGTTTTAGTCACTTTTAAAAAGATTTTCATCGTTTCTGTCAATTTTGATATTTCTTCCCTTTTCTTCAACATGTTTGATGTATTTGTAAGTTTTTGTCATTGCTGCTATCAATGTTTTCATCACTTTTTCTGATTTATTTTTAAACGGAAACTGAATTTGCATCCTTCGGTTACAGTGTCTCGTTCAGTACTTTGAAGTGTCCCTTAAGTCCATGTTTGTTTGGAGCTTTTCTTCCGATATTTGTGTCCCTTTTTTTTGAATGAAAGTCAGTTGAAAGAAGGAACAATAGGTCAAAAAAGCCACAAAAACATTGAGAAAAGTGACTGAAATCTGTTTAAAAAACGTAAAACCGTGACCAGGTAGAAACACTGAACATTTGTCTCGGTTGTTGTTTTTTTCCCGATACTTTTGTCCTTCTTAATTCAACGTGTTTGCTGCTTTATTAACACTTATATTGTCCTCCCGCCGAAAATAAATTGACACATTTTTCAGAGATTTTTTATAATTGTTTTTTCAGGCTTCCAGCACTTTTCTAGATGTTTTTGTCGCATTTTATAAATTTCTGATGTTTTTCTTGTTCTTTTCCCATTTTGTTGCTTTTTTTGGCTTTTTTTGTTTTTGATGCTTTTTTATATTTATGTTGCTTTTTTGTCACTTTGACGTTTTCAACGCTGTTTCCCCATTACCACCAGCATATCCACACCACGAACATCAAGTTATCATGGTTCTTGGAATTCATGGTCAATAAACATTTTTGAGTTTAAAAATAATAATAATAATAATATTAAATAAAACACCCACAATTCAATACAAGTAGTGAACTGATCTGTAATTTAACTGGTGAAGAGTGTTGAATGGAACCATCCATGTTATTTTTGGAAAATTTGGTTGAAAGAAACCCATATTTCTGATATAGAAACTTTAAAAACAACAGGAGGGTTATGTTATTGTCGCTTAAGTTCACGTTCAGCTTTGTCCCGTTGAGCCAGTCATTGAAAACAGGACTTTCAGACGACGTTACAGCGGATGTAACTGAACTTGTGGCTGTCAGGTAAAACCGTGTCCAGGTGTAAACACTGATGTCTCTCCCCCCAGGTGTGGGCGGAGCCTCGGAGCTTGCCTTCCTCAGAGAGCCTGGTGATGTCATCGCGGCGAGGGACCGCCCCCTGCTGCTGGACTGCCAGGTGGAGGGGGAGGGGCCGATTTCCATCACCTGGAGACGGAACGGCGTCCCCGTGCCAACGGGCACCATGACGACGGTGTTGGCCAATGGAACGCTGCTCATCAGGAACTTTTCCAAGAGACGCGACAGCAACGAGACGGACGCCGGCGAGTACGACTGCGCCGCGCAGAACCGCTACGGACGCCTCGTCAGCCGCAAAGCCCGCGTACAGATCGCATGTGAGTCACAGCTACACGCTAACAACACGCTAACAACACGCTAACAACGTGCCTACAACACGCTAACAACACGCTAACAACACACTTACAACACTCTAACAACATGCTAACAACACGCTAACAACACACTTACAACACTCTAACAACATGCTAACAACACGCTAACAACGTGCCTACAACACGCTAACAACACGCTAACAACACGCTAACAACACGCTAACAACACGCTAACAACACACTTACAACACTCTAACAACATGCTAACAACACGCTAACAACGTGCCTACAACACGCTAACAACACGCTAACAACACGCTAACAACACTCTAACAACGTGCCTACAACACGATAAGAACACACTAACATGCTAACAACACTCTAACAACATGCTAACAACACTCTAACAACATGCTAACAACACGATAACAACACGCTAACAACACGCTAACAACACGCTAACAACACACTTACAACACTCTAACAACATGCTAACAACACGCTAACAACACGCTAACAACACGCTAACAACACGCTAACAACACGCTAACAACACTCTAACAACGTGCCTACAACACGATAAGAACACACTAACATGCTAACAACACTCTAACAACATGCTAACAACACTCTAACAACATGCTAACAACACGATAACAACATGCTAACAACACGATAACAACGTGCCTACAACATGATAACAACACACTAACATGCTAACAACACTCTAACAACATGCTAACAACACTCTAACAACATTCTAACAACACTCTAACAACATGCTAACAACACTCTAACAACATGCTAACAACACACTTACAACACTCTAACAACATGCTAACAACACTCTAACAACATGCTAACAACACTCTAACAACATGCTAACAACACACTTACAACACTCTAACAACATGCTAACAACACACTTACAACACTTTAACAACATGCTAACAACATGCTTACAACATGCATACAACACGCTAACAACACGCTAACAACACGCTAACAACATGTTAACAACATGCTAACAACACGCTAACAACATGTTAACAACATGCTAACAAACTGAAGAGACATGAAAGTTGAAACAGATAATTTCTTTCTAAATAGAGGAACTATAAATCAAATATTCTATAAAATCAAATATTTATAGAATATATTAAAAAAGTAAAGTGGCGATCCCACCCAGCATTACTCATCAGTCTGCCCCCCCTCCCCCAGCCCTCCCTAAGTTCCTGTCCCACCCAGAGTCCGTCACAGTGGATGAAGGGGGCGTGGCCAGACTCACCTGTCAGGTAAACGGAATCCCAGAAGCAAACATCACCTGGCAGAGAGACCGACTCCTGCTGAGCACCGAAGACCCCAGGTATGTTTACCCTTAGGTCGTTTGAACGTATATATAACGTGTACTTTAAGTTGTACTGTTCCCCACTGACTTCTTCAATATTTGAAGAGGACTTTGTTAACGTGTACTTGTTGTTCAGGTACACGCTGCTGCCTAATGGCGTGCTGCAGATCACCGCCGTCCGGAAGACAGACAGCGGTTTGTTCCGCTGCGTCGCCTCCAACATCGCCAACACTCGGTACAGCCGGGAGGCAACGCTCTCCGTCACCGGTAAGAAACGCCAGTGCTGGAACAAGTATTTAGTAACTAGTAACTAAAGCTGTCAGATGAATGTAGAGGAGTAACTAAAGTAACTAGTAACTAAAGCTGTAACAGATGAATGTAGTGGAGTAACTAAAGTAACTAGTAACTAAAGCTAGAACAGATGAATGTAGAGGAGTAACTAAAGTAACTAGTAACTAAAGCTGTCAGATGAATGTAGAGGAGTAACTAAAGTAACTAGTAACTAAAGCTAGAACAGATGAATGTAGAGGAGTAACTAAAGTAACTAGTAACTAAAGCTGGAACAGATGAATGTAGCGGAGTAACTAAAGTAACTAGTAACTAAAGCTGGAACAGATGAATGTAGCGGAGTAACTAAAGTAACTAGTAACTAAAGCTGCAACAGACTGAATGTAGAGGAGTAACTAAAGTAACTAAAGTAACTAGTAACTAAAGCTGGAACAGATGAATGTAGAGGAGTAACTAAAGTAACTAGTAACTAAAGCTGTAACAGAAGAATGTAGAGGAGTAAAAAGTCCAATATTTCTCTCTGAAATGTAGCGGAGTAGAAGTAGAAAGTGGCATGAAGAGAAAAGACTCAAGTAAAGTACAAGTACCTCAACATTTGGTACTGAAGTACAGTACTGGAGTAAAAGATCTGAATACTTGTACTGTTCGCAAGACGACAAGCAAACAACTTATAAAATGCTTGTTTTCTGGATGGAGTTTGGTTCTATCAGGCCTGTGCTCCATCAACACAACAAAGAACTGCAGAAGTTATCAGGCCGTCTCAAGGCTCTGACACACCAACCCGACGTCTCAACATTTGGACTCAAGTACAGACAGTACTGGAGTAAATGTACTTAGTTAGTCTCTCTGTGTTGCTGACGCTGGGTTTTTGTGGTTCTGGTCCAGTTGCAGGATCCCGGACATACCGAGAACCCGTCATCCTGTCCGGCCCGCAGAACCTCACCATCAACATCCACCAGACAGCCATCTTGGAGTGCATCGCCACGGGAAACCCCCGCCCCATCGTGTCCTGGAGTCGCCTTGGTAACCATCTTCAAAGACTCTATCTAAAGTTTATTAACGGTATCAAACGGTCCACACTTCCTGTCTTCTAAACAGCTGTGGCCTCGTTTGAACGTTGTGTGGATAATGAAAAGTCATATTTGTATAACTTATTGTTTTCTTTAGCTAAAATCAGATATTTACACATCAGCTGAAAGCCATATTTATCATCAGGAACATTGGCTTTATTTTATAGCAAACAATTACTTCTGTTCAGTTAGTTGAACTTTAGTTCTGTTCAGGGATGCCCTGAATCCAGGATTGGGCTTCTGATTGGGCTGAATATTGGGCTTTTTGACGGGGTTGGGTTTCTGCTGAACCCTACGCTGTCACTCCGCGCTACGCTGGTCGCCGTGATGACGGCGCCGTTGATTACAGGAAGGTGTTTACGTAGGTGGAGCTTCAATGCAGCAGGCTGAGAGGAAGTGGAAATGGAACTGGTGAGCAGAAAAAGTGTTGTTTGGCAGTACTTTCAGTCAAAAGAAGGCCATTCAAGTCCAGCTACATGTTCAATCTGCAATGCTGATTAGTCTGGTGGTGGCGAGGACCCTAAACAATACACAACATCACCGCTGTTACAACATCTGGTATGAAACATCTGGAAGAATACGAGCTGAGCATGAAGGAATCTACAGACAGCAGCCAGAATGCAGCAACTTCAGGTACGGCAAAGGAAGGACAGTCACTGTTTACTTCATTAATGTGTTGACTGTGTTCATGGACTGAGGACGGGACGAGGACTCAGCAGAACCTCAACCAGGGGGTTCAGGATTCAGCAGAATCTCAACCAGGGGGTTCAGGACTCAGCAGAACCTCAACCAGGGGGTTCAGGATTCAGCCCAAACCCAAAAACCTGGATTTGGTGCATCCCTAGTTTTGTTGAGGTAGTTGAACATTAGTTCTGTTGGGGCGTTGGTGGACCTAAGCTACCGTTAGCTTCTCTGTGTCTGTAAGAGTTTGTTCCAGAGTCAGAAACTGGTCTGGAACAAAGGTCATTTCCTCCTGATGTGTCCGTCTGAAAGATAACATGTTAGTGTCAGAATGTTCTGGAGAAATGTGGCTGGTTGATGACTGGGTCCAGTATTTACTTGGTGACTACGGGGTGAAAGAACGGCTCCTAATGTGTTCCAGACGGGCGGTCCATCGGCGTGGAGGGGATCGCCGTGCTGGGAACAGGAAACCTGATGATCTCAGACGCCACGCTGCAGCATTCAGGAGTTTACGTTTGTTCAGCCAACAGACCAGGAAGTAGATCCAGGAGAACGGCGCTGGGACGCCTCGTAGTACAAGGTACAGCACCGTTACACAAGTTCATCAATGCAAATATCATAAATAAGGTAAACATTTTGTGTGTGTGTGTGTGTGTGTGTGTGTGTGTGTGTGTGTGTGTGTGTGTGTGTGTGTGTGTGTGTGTGTCTGTCTGTCTGTCTGTCTGTCTGTCTGTGTGTGTTTATGTGTGTGTGTGTGTGTGTACATGATATTCTTTCGGTGCATCAAAAAGTCTGCTCATTAAGATACCAGCTCATTCAGCACAAATTAGTGCATAAAAAGTCACCAAATGTAAGTATTTAAACCTCATAATTAATGAGGGAAAAACTGTAAAAAGGTTACTTTAAAAAAGGTAACTTGAATTTGAGTGTGTAAACACACATGAAGTGTGTGTGTGTGTGTGTGTGTGTGTGTGTGTGTGTGTGTGTGTGTGTGTGTGTGTGTGTGTGTGTGTGTGTGTGTGTGTGTGTGTGTGTGTCTGTGTGTGTGTGTGTGTGTGTGTGTGTGTGTGTGTGTGTGTGTGTGTCTGTCTGTCTGTCTGAAACACATTCAGCTAAGTTTGCTGCTCTTCAACCCCCCGACCCCTGACCCTCAGTAGGCAGATCTGTGGGGGAGGGGGGGTCTGCTCTCAGGACAAAGACACAGAAAGCCCAGAATCAGAATCACTTACACAAACACACAGATTAAATATAGGAACATAAGAATAACAAATAAATACAGAAACAGAATGAAAGAAATTGTAAATTTGTGTTTAACATGAGATGAAGAGGCTGAATGGACAGAAACCAGTTAGTGTGTTAGCCTTCGGAGGCTTTATCGTGAAATATGTGTGCAGGAAGTGTTGTAGTTTCTTCAACCCTTTAAAACACCAAAGTGAGTGGGCGCCTGGGTAGCTCAGTTGGTGGAGCGCGCGCCCATATGTGGAGGTTTGGTCCTTGACACAGAGGCCCAGGGCTTGAATCTGACCCCTCTCTCTCCTCTTTCATATCTTTTTTAATTTTTGGGCATTTTCTGTCATTATTGGACAGGAAAGCTGAGATATGAAAAGGGAGAGAGGGGGGAAAGACATGCAGGAAAACCATCACAGGTCGGACTCGAACCCTGGACCTTCTGCATCGAGCAAACTGTTTTAAACACACGTGTGTCTGGTTTGATTTCCTGAGGAGAATCGTCCCTTCTGTGAGTGGAGTTCTGGTCTCTGCACAGCCACCAGACTCCATTGATAAAAACGTCGTTTTAACTCGCTGGTCTTCTTGTTGTGCCTCGGTCGCTGCAGCTCTGCTCTGTTCAGAGATCGGAATAATGAGAATGACCTCTGACCTCCATCAGCTGCCTGCAGCAGCAGACCATCCCCCTCTTCCTCTCCTCTTCCTCAGGGTCAGGTTCAAGGTCAGGGTCAGATCTCCCCTGGGGGGTCCAGGACTCTGAATCTAGACCCCTGATCTCTGAAATGAAATATTAAAATGGTTTAAGGGGAGACACTGCAGCTGATCAGGGTCCATGTTTTTATGAATGATCTCTGAACAAAGAGCCAAAACACAGAGGAGAAGAAGATATATATCTGGCTCAGAGTCTGAAAACAGAAACAGATCTCAGTGTGAAACGTCCCCAGCTGATTACTGACATTGAGACAATTATTATCTGTTTGAAATCTGATGTTTACATATGCAAATGAGGCGTTACCTAACGCTAACTTCTGGTGAGTTTAGAAGAGATCAACTGACACAAACACACAGAGTGGAGAATCTCCCTGCAAACAAACACACACTCTCTGTTTCTGGGTGCGTTTGTTTCGCCTCCTGCCGCTGCAGACGGGCGGGGTCAAAGGTCACTGCAGGCTCTGTGTGTGTGTGTGTGTGTGTGTGTGTGTGTGTGTGTGTGTGTGTGTGTGTGTGTGTGTTTCCCACACTTCATTAGAATAATTATTAGCATGTGAAGAGTTCCACTTCACAATGAGGACTTTATTCTGAAACTCCGTCTGTCGCACGAATATTTAAATATTCATAAATATTCATAAACATTTAAATATTTCACACACGGATAATCTTGTCAGATGTGAACAGAAATAACAAGTCAACTGATGCTCAGGTTCCTGGACTCAGAAGACTTTTAACTTTAATAAAAAAGGACAAAATAAGAAAGATTAAAATGTTTTAAAGATCGCTGGAACAGATTCAGATTATTTTACAGAATCATTTAACTGATGACGTTAAGACAACAAATAATCAATGATACGAATAGGAGAGATTGTATTCTTCTAGTTTGTTTCTATTCTAAATTGTTGTCACCTTTTTCTTGCCTTTTTACAGTCATAAACGTGTACTAATAGTTACTAGTACTAGTTCATCTTATATATTTTCCTGGAGTTAATATGTTTGTTACAGGATAATAGAGTGAACATTAACTAGTGTGAGAGCAACATGAGGCTGAGTGCAGCATGTTTCTCTAACGCCATGATGTTGTTAGATGATATTATTATAAATCAAGAAGTGTTGATACTTCAGACATGAGAGGTTTTATTGTCATTTCACTGTGTCTCTGTGTGTGTGTGTGTGTGTGTGTGTGTGTGTGTGTGTGTGTGTGTGTGTGTGTGTGTGTGTGTGTGTGTGTGTGTGTGTGTGTGTGTGTGTGTGTGTGTGTGTGTGTGTGTGTCTCTCTGTGTCTCTGTATGTGTGTGTGTGTGTGTGTGTGTGTGTGTGTGTGTGTGTGTGTGTGTGTGTGTGTGTGTCTCTCTGTGTCTCTGTGTGTGTGTGTGTGTGTGTGTGTGTGTGTGTGTGTCTGTGTGTGTGTGTTTAGCTCTTGAACTTGCGTTATAGAGTGTGTGAAAGGTCGTCATCTCTCCAGAAATCAACTTCATTTCTCTACGAACCCCCCCCCCCCTCTCTTATTGATTGATGCCCCCCTCCCCTCTGACCTCTGACCCCTCTGAGAGCAGAGGGGGGGCGGGGCTTCAGCAGGTTATTCGAGGTCTCAGTGTTACCGTGGAGACGGGCGAGACAGCAGCTGGAGGAGAGGGGTCAGAGGTCAGAGTGGCGTTCAAACACAAAGAGACACGTTCAAGTTCACTCAGAGAAAGATAAAGGACACACTCTGTTCAGCTGAAGGAGAATGTAAATAAATATATATACATATATATATATATATATATATATATATATATATATATATATATAGCACCATGGGGGGCGCCAAAGCGATGGTAAAAAAAAAGAAAAATTAATTATTTTTTTGGTATTTTCTATATGTAGCTGCTGTTGTGCGTTTCTAAATCATTTCTGCATTTCCTCAATGTTATTATATAACATTTGAGAGGACTAACAGGATAGAGTAGGATAGGATAGAATGTTGACATAGAATGTTGACGTAGAATGTTGACATAGAAGAGGGAGGGGGGAGCGGGTGAGCGCCGAGTGAGCAGGTGCGTAGGAGTAGTGAGTTGTCGGGGCTAAAATAGAAAAAGAAAGAGGGAAAAGGAGATGACATGTTAAGGGATGTGACAGCAGTTAAATAAGTGGATGGTGAGAGGCTGCAGGTAGGATTAAAGTGGGACGTCTGGGCTTGGAGGCTTGAGACATGTCAGGTAGAGATGAGACCAGTGATGACATCAGGTAGAGATGAGACCAGGGATGACATCAGGTAGAGATGAGACCAGTGATGACATCAGGTAGAGATGAGACCAGTGATGACATCAGGTAGAGATGAGACCAGTGATGACATCAGGTAGAGATGAGACCAGTGATGACATCAGGTAGAGATGATACCAGTGATGACATCAGGTAGAGATGAGACCAGTGATGACGTCAGGTAGAGATGAGACCAGTGATGACGTCAGGTAGAGATGAGACCAGTGATGACATCAGGTAGAGATGAGACCAGTGATGACATCAGGTAGAGATGATACCAGTGATGACATCAGGTAGAGATGATACCAGTGATGACATCAGGTAGAGATGAGACCAGTGATGACATCAGGTAGAGATGAGACCAGTGATGACATCAGGTAGAGATGAGACCAGTGATGACATCAGGTAGAGATGAGACCAGTGATGACATCAGGTAGAGATGAGACCAGTGATGACATCAGGTAGAGATGAGACCAGTGATGACATCAGGTAGAGATGAGACCAGTGATGACATCAGGTAGGAGTTCTATTAGACCACACAGAACTAAATGTCCAGTTCAAGCTCCGAGTCCTGCTCACATTCGTTTCATTTTTCACTTTAACGTTAGTGTTGCTTACAGATGAAGTCTGGTTACTTCTAATGCCAAATCCAAATAATTAGACGTAGTAAACAATTCAGAACGCAAATTTAAACATCCGCAACGCATATGCTCGAATGCCATCAATGATGATTTATTCATTGTACGAAAATAAAGTACATTTATATATATATATATATATATATATATATTAATAATAATAATAATAATAATAATAATAATAATAATAGTAATAATAATAATAACAATATACTTTTTTCAAAGTATTTGACACATTGAAATGTTGCTGGTACTTTTTTAGGCCAGATGCAGTTAGCTGTGGTTTGTCTCCTCTCTCTGCTCTCAAAGAAAAGCGAGACACGGGAAGTTGACTGCTGCAGCATTTACTCACAGACAAACTCAAACCTCGCTGTCGCCGCTCTTTGAGGTTGGTTTCCAGTCTGATACACGTCTGCCAGACCTTCCAGACAGTCAGAAACACTCCCAGTTCCAGCGAGGAGACGCCATATAAGACATGTTTATTTCTTGATCATGAAATGATTGAAAGTGTCCGTGCCTCCTCTTCCTCCTCTTCCTCCTCCTCTGAGATCTCAGACCATGGAGCCACTGTCCCAGCCAGAGTAATCTGATTACATCTGGAACCATGCTGCCTTCACTGTCTCCACATGGTTTCTACATCCTCTCTGAGACCTTTGGTGTTTTACAAGCTTCTCGTCTTCTCTTTGGGATTGCATCTATCAACTGTCTTCTTGTGCTGTTTGTCCTCCTCCTCCTCCTCTTCCTCCTCCTCCTCCTCCTCCTCCCCCCCTCTTCCTCCTCTTCTTCCTCCTCCTTCTCCTCCTCCTCTTCTTCCTCCTCTTCCTCAGCCCCTCCAGGCTTCGTGCAGTGGCCTCAGTCCATCTCCAGGCCAGCAGGGGGCAGTGCAGTCTTCAGCTGCACGGCGTCCGGCGCCCCAGAGCCTCACCTCATCTGGCTGAAGAACGGGAAGCTGCTGACGCCGAGCAGCAACCTCAAACTCACCAACGGAAACACGTGAGAAGACTATATATACTATATAATACTGTAATACTCTCTCTCTCTATATATATATATATACTATATAATATTATAATACTAAACTCACCAACGGAAACACGTGAGAAGACTATATATACTATATAATACTGTAATACTCTCTCTCTCTATATATATATATATATACTATATAATATTATAATACTAAACTCACCAACGGAAACACGTGAGAAGACTATATATACTATATACACTATATACACGATATAATACTATCTCTCTCTCTCTCTCTAAATATATATATATATATATATATATATATATATATATATATACTATATAATATTATAATACTAAACTCACCAACGGAAACACGTGAGAAGACTATATATACTATATAATACTGTAATACTCTCTCTCTCTCTCTATATATATATATATACTATATAATATTATAATACTAAACTCACCAACGGAAACACGTGAGAAGACTATATATACTATATACACTATATACACGATATAATACTATCTCTCTCTCTCTCTCTAAATATATATATATATATATATATATATACTATATAATACTGTAATACTCTCGCTCTATATATATGCTATATAATATAATACTAAACTCACCAACGGAAACACGTGAAATACTCTCTCTCTTTCTGTCTCTCTCTCTCTCTCTGTCTCTCTCTCTGTCTGTCTCTCCCTCCCTCTCTCTTTCTCTCTCTAACCCTGTGATCTGGTTTCTATCCCTTCTGTCTGCAGGACTCTGGCCATCACGCGGATCACCCCGGAGGACGAGGCCATCTATCAGTGCATCGCCGAGAACAGTGCCGGCACCAACCAGGCCAGCGCCCGCCTCGCCATCAGCCAGGGGCCCGTGCTGCCCGAGGCCCCCGCCGGCCTGCAGGCCGCAGCGCTCAGCGCCAGCAGCCTGCAGCTGACCTGGGACCAGCCAACAGACAGCGCCAGCCAGCAGATCATCGGATACGTGCTGCACGTCAGACGCCTGGGGGGTAAGGGACCGACCGGAGACTTACAGTATATACATGTAAATATACGTAGATACTGATGATCTCAATGACTTAGACCAGTGATTTCAACCACTGTGCCACGGCACACTAGTGTGCATGAGAGATCGTCCTGTGTGCCGTGGGAAATTATCCGATTTTACTTACTTGGTCCAACAAATTCTTTTATTGAGTTACTGCAAATAATTTGCCATTGTTGCTCATCTGTGCCTGCAATATGATGACTGGCAGAGAAATGAAATACTGTTCTGTGTCAGTAGGTGGCAGTATAGTGCAGTAATGACCTTGTTGATTATTTAAGACAATAGGATTACTGCCCCCTGGTGGCAGTGACAGGATGTACGCAGTAGGGCCGAGATCATCGATGTAGGGCCGAGATCATCGATGTAGGGCCGAGATCATTGATGTAGCAGTAGGGCCGAGATCATTGATGTAAGCAGTAGGGCCGAGATCATTGATGTAAGCAGTAGGGCTGAGATCACTGATGTAAGCAGTAGGGCCGAGATCATCGACATAAGCAGTAGGGCCGAGATCATCGACGTAGGGCCGAGATCATCGATGTAGGGCCGAGATCATCGATGTAAGCAGTAGGGCCGAGATCATCGATGTAAGCAGTAGGGCCGAGATCATCGACATAAGCAGTAGGGCCGAGATCATCGACATAAGCAGTAGGGCCGAGATCATCGATGTAAGCAGTAGGGCTGAGATCATCGATGTAAGCCTGCAACAGCCATGGATACATTTTAAAAAAGGAAAAATGCAGAGTCTGATCTTGTTAGGCTACAATGTGTCATTTTGTAAAGTTTTTGGTTGGTGGTGTGCCGCAGTTTTATGTAAAAAATGTGCCGTGGCTTGAAAAAAGGTTGAAAACCACTGACTTAGATCACACGTGTCAAACTCGGGGCCCGGGGGCCAAATCCGTCCCCTTGCAGGTTTTGATCCGGCTAATAATAAATCTAGGCTCACCTAGTTTTTGTTGCTTGTCACTTTGTTTTAATGTTTCGGATGCTTTACTCAATGTTTTGCCACTTTTTCGGAAGTTTTTGGTGGCTTTTTACGGTGTTTTTGTCACTTCCTGATGTTTTTGTCACTTTTTCAGACAATTTTGGTTCTTTTTTTCGGCCTTTTTCCAACTTTTTTGGCGCTTTTCACAACGTATTTGTTGCTGGCTGAGGAACTTTTTTGGGGCTTTATGAGGGCCAAAATGTGAGTGAGAAGACTACAGTATATGAGACATGCAATAATACAGTCAAAATATTTGACTTTTTCTCTTAAATAAACACACGACAATAATGTCTACATGTCTGGCTCGATGTGATTCTCATTTTCCAGTCTGGCCCTCTGGGAAACTGAGTTTGACCCCCCTGATTTAGATGAGGGACTGACTGGAGACTTTTTTCCTAAAGAGACTTTTGTGTTCAATCAGAGAAACTCTGACCTCTGACCTCTGTGTGTTGTTCCCTCTCTGACCTCTCACCTCTGCAGAGCCGGACAGTGCGGAGCTGCAGGAAGCTGTCAGTAAGAGCACCTTCACACATGAGTTCAACAACCTGGAGGCTGCCACCACCTACTCCATCTACCTGAAGGCCTACTCTGCTCTGGGAGGAAGCCAGCAGTCCACCACCATCACAGCCACCACGCAGGGGGGCGGTACGTTAAACACAGTCCACCTTAAACACAGTCCACCTTAAAGGTCCCATGACATGCTACTTTTTGGATGCTTTTATATAGACCTTAGTGGTCCCCTAATACTGTATCTGAAGTCTCTTTATATAGGCCTTAGTGGTCCCCTAATACTGTATCTGAAGTCTCTTTTATATAGGCCTTAGTGGTCCCCTAATACTGTATCTGAAGTCTCTTTATATAGACCTTAGTGGTCTCCTAATACTGTATCTGAAGTCTCTTTTATATAGGCCTTAGTGGTCCCCTAATACTGTATCTGAAGTCTCTTTATATAGACCTTAGTGGTCCCCTAATACTGTATCTGAAGTCTCTTTTATATAGACCTTAGTGGTCCCCTAATACTGTATCTGAAGTCTCTTTTATATAGGCCTTAGTGGTCCCCTAATACTGTATCTGAAGTCTCTTTATATAGACCTTAGTGGTCCCCTAATACTGTATCTGAAGTCTCTTTTATATAGACCTTAGTGGTCCCCTAATACTGTATCTGAAGTCTCTTTCCCTAAATTCAGCCTTGGTCCAGAATTACAGCCACTAGAGCCAGTCCCACAATGAGCTTTCCTTAGGATGTTCCATTTCTGTGTCTGTTGTTATTGAGGACGGGAGAGGGGGGGGGGCAAGGTGGCAACGGTACCCGACGGGCCGGGCCGGGTTCGGACAGATATTTAGAAATTATGTTCGGGTTCGGGTCGTGCTCGGTCACATCAAGCCTATCTTAATTTAATTTCAATTGGCGATATGATTGGGCCTCTTGTGCGTGCCTGTGTTAACGTGAGCTTGTTGCCCCGTGTGATCTGATGCCTCATCTGTTGACATTTTTGAATGCCTTCCTACAGTTGCTATAATAAAAGCTTTCCACACAAACAAACGTACATGTGTCATTAGGATAAGAACAACATGAGATTTTAACTGGGTCGGGCTCGGGTCGGGCTCGGACAGAAAAATGTGGCCCGATCAGCATTCTAGTGGGTAAGGGTTAGCGTTACATTGCAGCTTGTTTGTTGTTTAATACTGGACCAGTTTTAAAGTTAGTTGTTCCCATCAGACACTTCGAAGAGATGGGAAAATAGAGTCCAGGTTGAAAAAGAAATAAAGTTACCCTTTAAACACTGTCCACCTTAAACGTTTATGTAACCGCTGTCTGTCTCTGTGTCGCACAGTTCCCAGTCCTCCCAGTTTCTTCACTAAGGTCCTGAACCAGACGTCCATGCAGGTGTACTGGGAGCTGCCCAGTAAGCCGGGGAAGATGGAGGGCTTCAGACTGGAGTACCACGGGGTCTCCAACCCAGACATCCAGGGGCAGGAGACCTTCCCCGCTCACATCAACACCCACACCATCTCACACCTGGGTCAGTTAAAGACACAGTACACCTGTCTATCTCTCACCTGGGTCAGTTAAAGACACAGTACACCTGTCTATCTCACACCTGGGTCAGTTAAAGACACAGTACACCTGTCTTTCTCACACCTGGGTCAGTTAAAGACACAGTACACCTGTCTATCTCACACCTGGGTCAGTTAAAGACACAGTACACCTGTCTATCTCTCACCTGGGTCAGTTAAAGACACAGTACACCTGTCTATCTCACACCTGGGTCAGTTAAAGACACAGTACACCTGTCTATCTCACACCTGGGTCAGTTAAAGACACAGTACACCTGTCTATCTCACACCTGGGTCAGTTAAAGACACAGTACACCTGTCTATCTCACACCTGGGTCAGTTAAAGACACAGTACACCTGTCTATCTCACACCTGGGTCAGTTAAAGACACAGTACACCTGTCTATCTCACACCTGGGTCAGTTAAAGACACAGTACACCTGTCTATCTCACACCTGGGTCAGTTAAAGACACAGTACACTTGTCTATCTCACACCTGAGTCAGTTAAAGACACAGTACACCTGTCTATCTCACACCTGGGTCAGTTAAAGACACAGTACACCTGTCTATCTCACACCTGGGTCAGTTAAAGACACAGTACACCTGTCTATCTCACACCTGGGTCAGTTAAAGACACAGTACACCTGTCTATCTCACACCTGGGTCAGTTAAAGACACAGTACACCTGTCTATCTCACACCTGGGTCAGTTAAAGACACAGTACACCTGTCTATCTCACACCTGGGTCAGTTAAAGACACAGTACACCTGTCTATCTCACACCTGGGTCAGTTAAAGACACAGTACACCTGTCTATCTCACACCTGGGTCAGTTAAAGACACAGTACACCTGTCTATCTCACACCTGGGTCAGTTAAAGACACAGTACACCTGTTTACAGCCACTTATTTGTCACTTTGTTTGACTGGTGTGTTTCCGTCCTGCAGAGCCGGCAGCAGTTTACGAGATCAGGCTGTTGGCGTTTAACGGGAACGGAGACGGACCATCCAACCGGCGCCTCGTGTCTCTGTCTGAGGGAGGAAACGTTGCCACAGGTACAAGCCTCAACATCTCCTTCCTTCCTTCCGACCTTCCTTCCTTCCTTCCGACCTTCCTTCCGACCTTCCGACCTTCCTTCCTTCCTTCCTCCCGACCTTCCTTCCTTCCTTCCTTCTCTCCTTCCTTCCTTCCTTCTCTCCTTCCTTCCTTCCTTTCTTCCTTCCTCCCGACCTTCCTTCCTTCCTCCCAACCTTCCTTCCTTCCTTCCTTCTCTCCTTCCTTCCTTCCTTCCTTCCTTCTCTCCTTCCTTCCTTCCTTCCTTCCTCCCGACCTTCCTTCCTTCCTCCCGACCTTCCTTCCTCCCAACCTTCCTCCCCTCCTTCCTTCCTTCCTTCCTTCCTTCCTTCCTTCCTTCCTTCCTTCCTCCCGACCTTCCTTCCTTCCTTCCTTCCTTCCTTCCTTCCTTCCTTCCTTCCTCCCAACCTTCCTTCCTTCCTTCCTAACCTTGTCTCTGTTTCCCCTGCCAGCCGGTCCGAGCTGTAACTGCAATCAGTCTCACAGCTCCATGTCGACTCTGCTGGTCGGCATTCACAGCGGCTTGGCCTGCATCCTCTGCTGCCTGCTCTTCATCCTGCTGGGCTACAGACGCAGGTAACCCTTTGTCTCCATCATCATCATCATCATCATGCTGCTGGGCTACAGACACAGGTAACCCTTTGTCTCCATCATTATCATCATCATCATCATGCTTCTGGGCTACACACGCAGGTAACACCTTCCTCATCAGGGTTACGGTACAGAAACATGGACGTTTGGACAGTGGCTGTCAGCGTCTGAACTGACGCAAAAGGCGCCCTTCAGTGTGTTTGTAGAACGTACCGGGGAGAGCAGCAGCTACACGGGGTTTGAAGATGACTTAGCATTAAGAGAGACTACAGTAGAGAGTAGTATGAAAGCCTGAAAATCCGCAGAGGGAGGTTGGTCGGGGGGATGGACGGGTCAAACAACACAGGACTTTCACCCAGGAGACCGGGGATCATGTCACGTTTCCTAAACCTAACCGGAATCGAAAGCCCACCCACGACCTTGTCCTTAACATAACTGCATCAAAAGTGACGCCAATAGTCCTGACCTAGCACGTTTAGATAAAGCACGTTATATGACGCTAAAGGAGACTTTTAGTGTCAATAACAACGCCAAAGGCACCTTCTTTTACGCGATGGGAGTGAGAACATGTTGCATTTGGTTGCTATAAATGCATATGTTACACTGAGCGAGTACAGACAGAATTAAGTTTAAAAGATGTTTGTTCTGAATGAAATATTTAAAAAAAAGGGATCAGTCTGTTAGCTGGTCTTTAGTGTCAAGTTTAGTCAAACATTCATTCAGACGTTGGGCCATTTGAATTTAGCTGGAACAATATAAAACAACACAAAATATAATCTGAAAATCACAGTACCTGCTTCTCAAAATAATAACAATATTTCACCAAATGATGGAACAACAAATTGTTTTAGCACAACAAACAATGATACCCAACCCTGTGGTTCAATGGGATTTATTTAGTTATGTTTTAGGAGTTGTTTCATGCTGAATGACGTGTTTCCAAGATCAAGATCAAGTCATGTCAAGTTTATTTCATCCATTGAAATGGGTATTACAGTGCTCATACCCGCCTTAATGACCATAAAAAGATAATACAGTACAGAAATTATAAAAATGTATATTTAAAGTGCTTGTTGTGCTGTCTGATAGCCTGAGGTATAAAAGAGAGAGCATACCGCTTAGTTTGTGTCACAGGAGGCCTTAGCGTGTCACAGGAGGCCTTAGCGTGTCACAGGAGG
The DNA here is from genome assembly GCF_031162955.1 of Sander vitreus. NCBI lineage: Eukaryota > Metazoa > Chordata > Actinopteri > Perciformes > Percidae > Sander > Sander vitreus. The sequence continues at coordinate 143,407 of NW_027595416.1, read as the reverse complement.
ACTTATCGTGTCACAGGAGGCCTTAACGTGTCACAGGAGGACTTATCGTGTCACAGGAGGCCTTAACGTGTCACAGGAGGACTTAGCGTGTCACAGGAGGACTTATCGTGTCACAGGAGGCCTTAACGTGTCACAGGAGGACTTAGCGTGTCACAGGAGGACTTAGCGTGTCACAGGAGGACTTAGATATGTACTGCCTCAGTTATCATCTTATAGATCTGTCCATTAAATCAACTGATCAATTAGCCGACAGATTCTTTGCGTTAGTGTTCTACAAGAATCATTTTAGCAACGGTATCAGTCACAAATAAACAAATGATCCCCAATCCTACTCAACATAATCCTCCTCCCTGTTCTGTTCTGGTTCAGTCTCTTCTGCAGGAAGACAGCAAGCTGGGAGACTCCGCCCACCCTGAATGATGTCACAGGTGCTAAAGGTCGCACACCTGAGAGCATCGAGCTGAGCCAGGTAACACACACACACACACACACACACACACAGACACAGACACAGACACACACACAGACACACACACACAGACACACACACTCACACAAACAATCTCCGTCCACACAAGAGTTTTAGGTCAATATTAATCTAATAAAGTCTCTCCTGTCCCTAAACACATACTGTAATCATAGTAATAAAATGACTCCTCTAACCGTGTTGCTGTCTGCTCTGCCCACAGAGATGTGACTCCGCCCCTCCTCCAGTGATGGTCATGGTTGAACCGACTCTACCCATCCAGCCCGGCACAGGCACCGGATAACACACCACATTCTTCCTCCTCCTCTTCCTCCTGAACTCCAGCCTGAGTTGCGTCCTCTCATCCCGACAGCCTTACAGCCACTTCAGCCTTTATGAATGACTGAGATTACAGTTTTTATCTTTGAGACTTTTGAGATGATGTGTGAGGAACATCCAGAGAGCATCTGACGCCACAAGGGAACCTACCCTTCACCGTGATTAGGTCTTCAGACTGAAACCAAAGCTGAATTATGAACACACGTTTGTCAGAAGCCGTTGATCACATGCAGGGCTTTGAATTGACACAAGCCAACACCAATACCTCTGGTGGTAATGTTGTGAAGTTACTAGCTAATTTAGCAGGTGATTTAAAAAGCTAATGACTCAAACAGTCTGTTTGACTCGGCAGGCTGCAGAAACAATGTGCTAGAGCAGTGTTTCTCAAATGGGGTTCCTGTACCCCTAGAGGTACTTTGGAGTACTGCAGGGGGTACGTGAAGTTTTTACACAAAAATGCTCATTAAAAAATATGTCATGCATAATTGCTAAAATAATTATGCAATAATAATGAATGAATTAAGTGATGCATTCTAAACATTTGAAATATAGCATTTAAATGTTTTTAGTTATAGTTGTTTAGTGAACCTATCACTGCCAGCGCTGTATGGTTCCTCTTATAGAGACTTCAGAGGTCAGGGGATATAAAAAACAGTTCAAAGGGGGAACAATAATTTTAAAAGTTTGAGAAACAATGTGCTAGATTGTCTGTTTTCTGCCAAGAAATTAGGGCAGATTTGTGTGCGTATTTGGCCTGAAAACGTAATCTTTATCGGTATTACTGCTGCTTAAAGAAAGTTATTTTAAAGCCGTGATCACATGACTCTGGCCAGTTCCCGTGTGGTTTCAGATGCTAACGTCACCGTTGTGGTGGTGGTCTGGATGCTTTCTGTTGAAACCAAAACCTTTTGTCTTCAGTTTGTCTTCAGTTTTGAGTTTGTCACCGTCGGTGCCGAGTTTTCTAAGACGACGAGGCCTTCCACCAGTCTGACCAGAGACTGCAGAGCCAAAGGGATTTAATATTTCTCTGGTCAGCTGGTGTCTGTAGAGGATTCTCCTCTGCACTGCTTTAGCCTTTTAGTGTTTGTTTGTCTCACCGAGATCGCCTCAACTCAGGATGTAGAGGACTGTGACACTCGGCTGGTCGTTCTCCCTCCTTCCTTCCTTCCTTCTTTCCTTTTCTTGCCTTCCTTCTACCTCCTCCACCAAACTCTTCGCCTCCAAAGAGAGCTACCTCGGGCTCAACGCCAAACGCCTGAGCTACAGGCAGCCGATAGCCTCCTGCTGCTGGTCAAGCTAACCTACCTCATAACCAAAAGCCTCACACGGGGCACCACTTTGCCATTTTCTACCTTTTTTGTACCAATGCCGATGTCCTGTGCCGGACCGTCACTCAGAAACCCTTCAAACTCTGAATGTTACTTGTCTGAACCCTCCAATGATGGATCAGCCCATCGTAGTCCTCCTCAAAGACAAGCTGGTGGAGGGAAACTACAGAAGCGGTCTTTGATTTTGTGCTCTTTTCACTTCCTGTCTGACTCCAACAAATTCCTCTAGTGCTGCTTCCAGGACCCACAAAACCATCAGTTTCAGACCTTAGTTTGAAGAGATATAGTAACCTGCCAAAGGAGCAGGCTTTTATTTTCCAGATCTGAGCATTCAGGGTCTGAAAAGATCCTCTGAAGACCGACCATAGTCCTGACCATGAACATTGGAAATGGGCTTGAATGGGCTCTTGGCCAGTCTGACTTGCAGAGCAAATCTCAAATTTGCCGAAAGTTCATCAGGGTTTTTCCCAGGCTAGATCGACCACAGTCCTGACCCTGAACAGTCCTGATCCAGTAAATTATCTGCTGAACCGTTTGGGTCCTAAAGCTCGCTAAACCTTTCAATTAGAAAAAAAACCTTCAGGAGTTCAGCGTCAGTTGACGCGGACGGGAAATTTTGGAAACTGTGGACATCTCAATGTGGGACATCTCAATGTGGGACGTCTCAAGGTGGGACATCTCAATGTGGGACATCTCAATGTGGGACGTCTCAAGGTGGGACGTCTCAATGTGGGACGTCTCAATGTGGGACGTCTCAAGGTGGGACATCTCAATGTGGGACGTCTCAATGTGGGACGTCTCAATGTTGGACATCTCAATGTGGGACGTCTCAATGTGGGACATCTCAAGGTGGGACGTCTCAAGGTGGGACGTCTCAAGGTGGGACGTCTCCAGGTGGGACATCTCAAGGTGGGACATCTCAAGGTGGGACGTCTCAATGTGGGACGTCTCAAGGTGGGACATCTCAATGTGGGACGTCTCAATGTGGGACGTCTCAATGTGGGACATCTCAATGTGGGACGTCTCAAGGTGGGACGTCTCAAGGTGGGACGTCTCAAGGTGGGACGTCTCCAGGTGGGACATCTCAAGGTGGGACGTCTCAGTGTGGGACGTCTCGGCCCTTTTCTGTCCTGAGTTTTAATGAACGTGTTGATGTTTTATTTTTGCGGAAGCAGCCACTTCCTGTGCCGCCTCGGCCTGGCCGCCATGTTTAAATGGACCTCTAAAGTCTTTTAATGTTTGAAAGTAGATTACATTTCTGTAGATGAACAGCA
>NW_027595416.1:70000-135000 GCF_031162955.1 Sander vitreus | reverse complement strand
TAGAGCTTTTTGACGCTTTTCCAAAAAAATCTCTATGTATGTGTTTTCTTTTGTGATGCTTTTTTGTGAGGTTTTTGATGCTTTTCAGACACTTTTTCAATGCGTTTTTTTTAGACTTTTACACTCGCTTTTAACAGTAAAATAACTACAATCTGTTTATCATTCATTAATGTTGGGTTTTATAAGTCTGTGTTCTCCAGATAACCATGAAGATCTCTGTCTTTGCTGCTTTCTGTGGACGGAGAAACTCAAAAATACACTCAGCGATTACAGCAAGGAGTTCAATACCTTCATCAGAACAGCTCATTTTGTATATCTGGGCTCATCAAAGTTCTGTTCCTGGGCAGCTGCTCTAGACGATTTTGGATCTGTGGATCATATTTGCACATGAACTTGAACAGTTCTATAAAGTTTCCTTTATTGAGAGGATCATCATTTCCCCTGTGTCCACGTAGGGGGGTGTCCTGCTCGGCACAAAACAGCACAATGTCGAAAACGACTTTTAGATGGTCCCGATTCCTTTCAATAAATGACTAGTCCATGGCATCACGGTTCATTTGATTCAACACGTCCCCGGTCTGCAGTTTGGTTGGCCCTGTAGCCTTGAAACCTATCCAGTGAAACGGAGTGGGGCTTGCTCACCTGGTGTTTTTCACAGGCTTGTCATAGTTGCTTCCAGTCCACAAACCCCTCTCTCGCAAATGGGCTGTCAGCTCCGCTGGGAAAATGTCTGCACATTTTACAGAAAATCTGCTGTGACCTGCTTGCCTGCTGCTTGCTCTCCTCGCCACTCAGCTCTCATCGCTCCCTCAAACTGACCACCTGGGTGAGTGAAGACTGGACTCTCACCGCCACCATACATCGAGTCTCAGTTCTGCCTGGCCACACTCCTGTCCGCCTCCCTCCAGTAATCTTCCATGTCAGAGGCCCAGTCATGTTTAAAGGTGGAGAATGTCCTTTTGGCCATTTTTGTGTGTTTTTTTTCTGCACTCTTGCCTAAACTCTTGCGTTGTTGACCATTATCCCATCCTCTTTCAGTCACTCTGTTTTCTGATCTGTACTTGTCTGGAGACAGCACACAACACATTTAAAAAAAATCAGATTGGATTCGATATCAGAATCGATAATCAAATCGTTCTAGAGAGAATCGCGATGCATCTAAGAATCCATTATTTATCCCACCCCTACTTAGCATGCATGCTCTATATATTTATTTATAAGTGCCATGTCTTGATGTCGTTCACCAATGTTGGGAAAAGTAAGTTGGGGCAGACTTCGGCTTCGAGTTTTATGGACAAAATACAGTTGTAGGTAATAAATATGGATCACACCCAATATCCCATGTCTTCCTGTCTCATTTAGATGTGCTGTTTCCAAGGTGGGAGTATGAATATGTTACAGTATGGTGTCAGACCAACACAGTCTCTCTCCCTACTCGTCAAATGTCTGACCCATGGTCCAGGACCCCTGGTGTCAAGTCCCAATGAAAGAGGTGTACCTATTGCGTTGTTTTTGACGAGGGGGTCCGTCAGATAGACATTAATATTAATCCCTCACCGTCAGATATAGACGAAAGAAAGAACACAGCCTCTTACTCAAAATCTGTGGCATTATTGGTATTTTTAGCCCAATAATCGCTGTTTTAATCAACATGTATTCACCAGATATGATCATGGTTTATATGTATTTCTTTTAATGTTATTATTTCGGTCTATTTCGACCAGGGAAGCTGGGTTGTTGTTTATTGATATTTTTTAAACTATAACGCTACATCTAGCAACATTTATTTAGATGTTATCATGGTATTCATTTTTTTTTATTTTAATATTATTTCGGCCTTATTACCGGTGAAATATTACAGTATGCTGTAATACAGAACATTATGATATGGGCCGAGCTCGGCGCATTCAAAGCTGGTATCCCACAATGCAATGCGGGCATTCATTCCCAGAATCAGACAGCGATCAGCGGGTCTTTAACGCCAGTATCACTTCAATGTACATATATACAGTCAGTGGTTTAGTCCCCAGCAACAACACGTTGATCAGCTTTGTTCCAGTAAGTTATGCACCGTAATAACGTTTAAAAACATCAGCTGAAGTGACGTAGTAATTACCGCTCCTCGTCGTTGAAAGAATGTTGCACGTTGTACGTGAGAATTTATACAATAAAATACCAATAATGAAAAACTAGTGTTTTTTCCTAAGTACTATGCTACCTCTTTCGTGGGAACCTGATACCAGGGGTCCTTGACCATGCGTCAGACATCTGACGAGTAGGGAGTGAGACTGTGTTGGTCTGAGCGGTCAGTATGAACCCAGAGTGATGGAGGGGGAGGAGAGGAGAGCTGTGGGTCTTGTGTTTGGAGGAGGGACTCCATCATTTAAAGAAGTAACTAGTTCCTGGTTTGCCAGTGAAGAAGGAAGAGAGGCAGCGGTAAACCATCAGAGTCTCAACATGAACGTCCGTCCCACTTTGATCTGCTTCTTCTTCCTCTGTGAGTACATTTACTTTGGATTTCTCTCACTCTGTCCTGCTGCTCTTTTCTTTATTGATCAGTGGTCTAACACTTTCTCATGACAGCTTTCTATGTTGATGAGGACCCATCACTGACATAGAAACAGCTTTAATAAGGGATCTCTTTGTGGCCAGTATGGACAGAAGAACTAAAACTCTACCAATGTACAGATGAGTGTGTGACTCTTGTGTTTTAGGACAGACTTTCTTTAACTTCCAGGTATGAATGTGTGACTGTGTGAATGTGACAGGTCGTCGTTGCAAATGAGAAGTTGTTCTCAATCGACTTACCTGGATAAATAAAGGTAAAAAAACAACATATATTTCATTACAAGTATTCGTGTAACTTCCTCTAAATAAACTGCACATCAGGAAGGAAATAAAAGAACAAACTCAGTTTACATAAAACAAAGGTGCAACTATCAAAAACTTCATAATCGCTTGAAAACATACGGAGCCCAGCTGAGAAAACTAAACTAAACTAAACTAAACTAAACCTGGCACAGAATAAAAAATCCATGCCCTTGGTTTTATAAAAGTGAGCAAAGTTAGAAATATATTCACAGATTCAAACTTCTGGGATTAATTACTCTATAGAGAAACGGCTGCTCGTAGAGACCAGTGGTGTTTCTCCAGGTCGGAGGACGGCTCGTTGTTTACCGTACTACGGTAGGAAAGATGCATCGTTTGGGATTTAATAACATTTCTCTATAGAGTAATTAATCCCGGAAGTTTGAATCTGTGAATATATTTCTAACTTTGCTCACTTTTATGAAACCGAGGGAACGTTGTATTCTGTGCGCACGGTTTAGTTTAGTTTTCTCAGCTGACCCCGGGGGGCTCCGTATAAAACAAGTTCTGTTCTGTGCCAGAAATCTGCAAAGATCACAGTTGCTTTTTGATTTTATGAATGCTTGTATTTAGGTATGCATCTAATGATTACTTTCATGATCAATTCATCTCCAGTTAATGTTCTTGATTCATCAATTATTAGTTTTTTCATGAAATGTCAAAAACAAAGTGAAAAATAAGATATCTGTTAAGGTCATGTTTTTTTAGTAGTTTGTTTGATTTCCATCACGTTTGTTGTATTTTTATGGGATCTTTTGATTTAAATACCTATCTGCATCCAGACAAACAGAAACCTGCGAGTCAGAGCCCAAATGAAGCGAGCAGCATTTTGATAATGTGGTGTGGAATTAACATGTTGTTGGTTTTAAAACCTATTCTGTTTATCCTGTAACAGAAAAACTAATATGAAACGTTTGGATGATTTGAAATTGATTTACATGAGTTAGAATTATTGTTCATAAAAGACCTGATTACTGAAAACACATCGAGCGTACAAAAGCTGTGGGCTGACTGAATGTAGATGAGTTCAGTCGGTTCTTTGTTCTGATAAACAGGAACAAGTTATCATGTTGGAAGTCTCTCTGAGCTGCCATTGGACCCCCACTGACATTGACTCCCAACCCTCTAATCAGCAGCGAGCGTGACAGTGGACACGGAACCAATCTGCGCTGTCATCTGTAGAAACTAAGGCCCTGTTTACACGAATACGCTCACAGGTGCAAACGACAAAATATTTTATCAGATGTGCCTTTCGTTTATAAGGTGACGGCGTTTTTGGGGCTTAAAAATGCAAAAAAGTGAAACCACCCTCCACAGTGGAAATCTTAAAAACGGTCCACCGTCGCGTTCCCGTCTTAAGGTTAAAAATGCAAAAGTCTGCTCAGACCCACCCCATATTTCATTTTCGTTTAGGGTCTCTTCTGCTCAAATGCGTCCAGTGTTCACCATAAAGAAACACATTTCTACAGGGACAAGAAAACAATACATGAGATATAATAATGTTTTGCTTAAGGTCAAGACTATGACCTAGTATGTTGAAAATAGGAGATAGTTTGTTGATATGTTGGCTAATTTAGCCTAGTCAAAAATATGAGATACTTAATCATAATTGGAAGTTGAACGAGCAGTATCTTGAACAACGAAAATGATAACCCATCTATAATGAATTCCCTTTTTCTCCTTTAAGCCCTGTGAACAGTTTTTAATGTTTCATCAGGCAACTCAAGACTGCTGCTCTAGTATCATTTCCTGGATTCGGGAACTATGTGGATGATTCAGGACAACTGCCTAGATTCAGGCCCACCCATCTGTCACGTTCTGCATCCACCACTGGTGTCTCACCTCCGGGCTTACCTTCACGGACCGCGCCAGCTCCCTGTACTGACCCATGTCGCCCTTCCTGTCGCTGCATCACCCTGCCTGGCACACCCCATGTCCTACAGTACCATGCTGATGCAGAACGTGGGCAGCAAACACTAGTCGTTCCCGGCCTCCAACGGGCTGAGCATGGACCGGCTGGTCAGCAGGGATCTGCAGTCCTTCCAGAAAAATGTGGAGTTTTTTTGTGATTATTGGCTTGATTATTCGGCACGTTTTCTTAAAAAATGTGATGGAATATGCGGTATATTTATGCAATTTTAGGCAATGAAATTGCGTGAACTTCATCGTGGCTTCATCGCGGGGTTTGCAGCTTTTCGATAATGTTCACGTCGCGTAATGATGTCACTTCATAACGTTCCCATGGCAACAGGGGAAAATAGCTGCTCTTGTGTGAAGTAAACGCAACATTTTTCATCTTTCTGCTAAGATATTTGGGACTTTTTTGCAACGAAAATGCGGGGATTATGAAATCATGCCAGCCCCGCATATTTTGTGTGGAAATCGGCAATTTATGCGGCAAAAGTGCGCCCCCCCCCCCACGAAATAAATATGAGGACTTTGGCTGATTATGCATTGAATTATGAGATCACATAATCACGTTTTTTTGGAGGGACTGGATCTGCCCTACGCCACGCACCACCTGACGACGGCCCTGATCCTTGCAGGCCGTCCAGGCTTCTGCCACCTGGTGTGCATATCGAATTTCACACACTTCTGCGTCACCATATGCACGCAGATTTCCCCCCCAAATCACTCGTCTAAACGCGGAATATGAAGTGAGAACGCAACGCCACTTTTGCGTTTTCTCTTCAGATCGTTTCCGTCTAAACACAGCCTTAGATTTTGAAGGACAAGAGAGCTCTCACCCTTCATTATTTAGGCACACACAAATACAGTATGTATGAAAGTATGTTACCAAATATAGTTAGGGCCATAACAGAACTAATAAGACACGAAAAACTAATGATTGATCTGTTCAACAGCTCTGCAGGATGGAAGCCCAATCGATGTCTACTTGCAAACTGAAGGAGGAGATATAGGAGTTTATTGCTACTCTCCTTTGGATGGAAACACAACGTTCTTCTGTAAGAATGAATGTAAAGAAAAAGGAGAACTTCTCATAGAAACACGTAACGACACGGCTCAGAGCGGCAGATACAGGATTGAATATGAAACACTAATAGCAAACACTTATCTTGCCGTCAGCATCTCCCAGCTGACCAAGTCTGACTCTGGGCGGTACAGGTGTGGTCTGAACACATCTCTGTCTTCAGATTCATACAGCGACTTTGAAGTCATTGTTGTAGACGGTGAGTCTGAAAAAATAGTTTCTTGTGCAGCCCAGCCTCATGGCAGTTTGTGATATGGTCACGTTATTGAATGTATTGAGTCGTGGACAGGACACGATAATGTCGTTTTTTTCGTGTGGTGATTACGAATTTTAAAGCAATGTATTTCAATGGGAAGCATATTTCTTGATCACAGAACGATGACGTTAGCGAGTAGTATTGATAAGACGAAAGTCCGCGCAGTGAGGTTGGTTGGGGGGGTGGATGGGTCAGACAACATAGGACTTTCACCCTGGAGACCGGGGATCGCGTCCCCCGTGTTGCACTTCCTTACCTCATTATTCTCTTCCTAACCACAACCGTCCCGTTGTTGTGGCGTTTCATTTTCCTGTTGTTGTGTGCCCCTGTGCCTGGGGATCGCACCCGCGAGTGGTGGCCCGTCCCATCGTTGTGGCCGGCGTGTGGCGCCTCATTTCCCCCGTTGTAGCACCCCCCAGAGCAGGTTTGAAAACCATGACCTGTACACATTCAAAATTCATGACGTGTACACAAAATAAACGTCAAAATCGTGACCTGTAAACGTATCAATGAATCAAAATAACGTGACTATTTCACGACCTGGCCTGAGACCGGGTTGTTCTTGTGTGATGAAAAAATGTTCTGTTCACTGACAGCTGCTGACAGATTTTGTTATTTTCATATTTTTTATCACTCTGATCATCTGGAGTACAGAATTATTGATTGTTCGTCTTTTCAACAGCACTGCTGACAAGAAATCCTCCTGAAGTAAAAACCTTCTATAAGACAACTGGAGATAACATCATCGTGTCATGCTTCTTTTCTGTCTCTGGAAGCAGGAAGTACTTCTGTAAGGGAGAATGTGAAGACAAAGACATTCTCATTGAAACATCCGATGTCAGCGCTGAGACAGACAGATACAGCATCAGATATGTAGGAGGATTTGTGTTAGGAGGATTTGTGTATGTGACCATCTCCCAGCTGACCAGGTCTGACTCAGGACTCTACAGGTGTGGTCTAAACACATCTTTCTCTCCGGATCCTTACCAAGAGTTTAGGATCGTTGTCACAGATGGTGAGATTCAAAGTGAGACTACAAATGATTACTTGTGACACACACACACATAAGGAGGTCTTTGTATCGCCATGGTTATGTTTTTCACAGCTCCGACCACGAGACACCAACACACAGAGATACATGTACACACTGAGACACCCAGAGGTACATGTACACACTGAGACACCCAGAGGTACATGTACACACTGAGACACCATCACCCAGAGGTACATGTACACACTGAGACACCATCACCCAGAGGTACATGTACACACTGAGACACCATCACCTAGAGGTACATCTACACACCCAGAGGTACATGTACACACCCAGAGGTACATCTACACACCCAGCGGTACATGTACACACCCAGAGGTACATGTACACACCCAGAGGTACATGTACACACTGGATTTGATGGCTCAAAGTCTGTGAACAAAAGCAGTTACATGTAATTGTCCTTCCATCACTCAACAAACACGCTCAGCTGGGGAATGCTGGACAGTTTTGCGTAAAAGTAATTGTACTACCTAACTAAACTAGTTTGTTGTTATATCTCATGTTGTTGATCTTTGTCTTCCTGTAATCTCAACGACGAGCTCTGTGCTCACACACACTTCACACTTCAGTGATAGAGCCTGAAACCCTTAGAACTGGTAGAAAAGAACCAGGTCTACTGAGTTATTGTGAAAAGAGTTTTTCTTTATCAAAAGGTTCAATTCAATGCAATGTTATTTATAGTATCAAATCATAACAGCAGTTATCTCGAGACACTCTACAGATAGAGGAGGTCTGGACCACACTCTATCATTTATAAAGTCCCAACAATTCCAGTAATTCCCTCAAGAGCAAGCACTTAAATACTGTGTGCATTTAAACGTTCCTCATTTGTTTCCATGATTTGCACATTGAGTTTAATATGACAGTAGTCATTGAGGGGTTAGTTTGACAGCACAGCATGAACAGGGCCTCAAGTCCCAAATGTAAAGTCATTATCAACTAGGAAGTGTCTGTAAAACCACCTTCTCTCTTCTTTACAAAGGTGTGCTGTTGTATTTGGTCGTGATTCTTCTCATCATTGTCATCATCTGTCTTCTGGCGCTGGCGATCGTCTGTATTCGGAGGAAGCACAAACCCAACGGTGAGACAACAGGAACAACTCAACAATAACAAACTTCCCATTTCTCAGGTCGTGGTTTTTACCACTTCAACAATCCTGACAGTGTTCCTCTGTAATGTATTTCTCTGGAACAGATCAACACGAGGACACAGCAACACAAACCTGAGTTACACAGCATGTAATCAACAGTGACTTAAAGAAACATACGACATTCTCAGAAAACTAAATCCTATACACAGGGCAGGTAGAAGGACGTTTCAGAGGCGGCCAATCAGGGTTCAAAATGAACTTTTTCGTCCACCAGCCAAATGGCTAGTGAATGTTCAACCAGCCACTCAATATATTACCGTTGTTTTTGGGCTGCTGAGCAAAGCAAATCTACCAACCACTAGCATATTTTACCAGCATTTGGCTATTAGATGTTGCTAATTGTGAACCAATACATATACCATGTCTGCAGGTTTTACCAACTATTAGGATGTGGTCAGATCACCAGGTGAAATTAGTTTGTCAGGCTCCAACGTGCTGACAGTGACCGAGAGGGACAATGACACGACAAATGAGTGACAGATGTTTGAAAACTGTCCTCCACATAATCAGAGAACTAGTACGAGGGGATTATCTGGGAAGGAAAGGTGTTGAAACCACAGGAAAACCAAATCTTCCTCATGTAACAATTCAATTTAGAACCCCCCCAATAATAAAAACTGGGCTTTTTCAGTTTTTTTTAAATCCATGTAGACATGGCCCCAGGACCTCCCTAGATGGTTGGAGAGCTCAACCCCCCCAATGTTATGTCCTTGGGTGAAGCACACACATGCACACACACACACACGGACGCACACACGCACACACACACACACACACACACACACACACACACACACGGACGCACACACGCACACAAACACACACGGACGCACGCACGCACACACACGTAAAGGGGCGGCACTGACCGCTAGACCTGGTGTATCTGGTGATTTGAACAGGTACCCACAGCTCACTGTGTTGACGGCCAGCTGATTGGTCAGCTCCAAACCTGAGGGAACCAATGACCTGCTTTACTGGGCTGCACAACCAATCACTGTTTTCATACGGAGAGAGAAAACTGAGGAGGGGAGGAGAAAGACACAGGAGAGATGACAAACATACTACAGGCACTTTGCCACTCTGCCTGGCACATAACATTACCTCATCTGTAAAAGAATTACTCATTTAAATAAAAACTAAAAACTATTTTGTCTGCTCCACAGCTTCCACTGGAGGACAGTCAGATGGCAGGAACGTGAAGGTGACTTTCTTTAACTGTTTCCTCTCTGTTGGCTGAATGTGCACTGGTACATACCAGAAGATAGAAGGTCGTCATCTGTGAAAATGAATTAGATCTCATGCTGTTCTCCTTAGACAGCCGAAAGTACAAACATCTCCCTGTCAGTTCAAAATACTGTCAATAATTCAGTTTTATTTTAACACACTACTTCTAGCATTAGATCAAAATGTTTTTACATATTTTTATAAACATTTAAGCAAAAATGTTGCAGTAGTTGTTTACTATTATAGATTCTGATAAATAGCGAGCATCATTTCTTACAAAAAAAGGAATCTGGCTGATTTGTCTGTGGAGGATTTTTCTTTAAATTGTGCAAAACCTTTGGAAGGAGTTTGGTTTATACAGTTTGGGATAAAAACAGAGTGACGGACTTCATAATTCCTGCAAGCTTAAAACATATGAACGTTTCTTCTCCGACATTTTGGTGAAAGTTAAAAAGTGCTGACATGTACGACTCATTTACATTGAACCTTTAAAGTTCTAAACATGAGACGGCTGCTGTAGCGCCACCATTCAGACTACGGGCCTTGAATGTCACTTAAGGAAGTTTAGCATAGGACTGGACCTATAAGCATAGTTTGGGGATTTATATTGCATAGGAAGGAAGATTTTCTTATAATAATAATATATATATATATATATATATATATATATATATATTAGAGATGCACCGATTACAATTTTCTTGGCCGATTCCGATTTCAATTATTTTCTAACCTCTTTCCAGCACACACACATTTATTGTCTATCTTTTCTTTAATATAACATGTGTTGAACAGATGATGGATCACTATAAAACAGAACTATATAAAGTGACTCCTGGTGGGACATTAACACACATCTAAAGAGCAACGTTAGAACAATTTCCTTCTTTTCACATCAGATATCAACTAAAGAAATGTGATTCTGGTTTTTGGGGTCGTCCCTCCACGTCCTACTTCCTCCTTGCAGGTGTTGCATATTGCAGACGTGTTATCTTCTTCACACACGCTGAAGAATGTCCAAACAGCTGACACGTTGCAGGTTAATGCACGAGGTTCCTACATGTGGGAGAATAGAGCGACACACGGCGGAGACGTTGAGAGAAAGGAAGAAGAGAGCGTGCTGTCACGTCCGTGTGTGCGTGCGTCCTTGAGAACTGTAACTGGTATAACTTCTGTTGTCAGTTAATTATAGCGTTGACTGGCATGACATCATCATATGTCAGACTGACCTGCCGGTCGCCGGTCATGGCCGAGCACGTGAAAACTGGCCAATTCCGGTCACCGGCCGGACTATCGGTGCATCTGTAATATATATATATATATATATATATATATATATATATATATATATATATAATATCTGCAAATACACTAATACCCCAACTTGTAAGTTGGCAGTTTGTAGAAAAATAGAAGCAGTTAAAAACTTAAAGTGCCCATATTATGAAAAAATCACTTTTTCTGGGATTTGGGGTGTTATTTTGTGTCTCTGGTGCTTCCACACACATACAAACTTGGCTACTGAGCGTGTAGTCCTTACCTAGCTAGCTCATGTAGTCCTTACCTAGCTACTGAGCGTGTAGTCCTTACCTAGCTACTGAGCATGTGCGACTGCCAACAAAGATGTTCCAGCAGTGAGAGGTCTCACTCTGTAGCTAAAACAGAGACCTGAACACAGGGTGAAAAGAGGAGCTGCAGCAATGAGCAGTACAACAAAAATATGATGTTTTTTGATAATTAAACCATGTAAACATATTCTGGTCCAATCTCAAATTACAATTATGAATCTGAAAATGAGCAGAATATGAGCACTTTAAATAGTGACAATCTTTACATCAAAATGTAAACAGAACCTAAACCTCTTTCTTCACAGTCCATCCCTCAGATGTTCTTCAAAATGTAGCTCAAAGCATGTGTGCTGGTTTTCCTTTTCTTATGTGTCACCTCCAAAGAATCATTTCAAGAGCTATACCTGTGTTTCAGGAGTGGTTTCTCTCTCTCTGTGTCAAATATCTGTTATTTTCCTCAGGTTGCCCCAGATTTCTCCAATGGGAACTGTAATCCAGCCTTCAACATGGAAGACTCCGCCTACATGAACCTTGATCCATTCAGCAGGGATAAGGACCACAGCTACTCTACAATCTCAAAAATACAACTCCCATGAGCTGGAGCGTAGGGCTGGTTATCACTGATTTCCTGAATCGATTCTGACTCCAATTCTCAGCGTCCCGATTGGATCACATTTCTGATTGGATATCAATTAGGTTAGAAAATTTCATTTCCAATCCCAGTTTATCTGGATATAAAAGAGATTCTCAAACAACTTCTGCTGTAAATTGTACAAGTAAGAAGCAACTCAAATATATTTTATAATGCACCAGGTTCATGTTTACATTAAGAACTGAGGCCTTAAAAAGTTTGATAAAAATACTTCTCCATCCATGGTGAAAAGGCAGATAATATAAGATGCATTTCTGGAATGAAATAAGTGATATCAGATCACTTAAAGTGCCCATATTATGAAAAAAACACATTTTCTGGGATTTGGGGTGTTCTTTTGTGTCTCTGGTGCTTCCACACGCATACCAACTTTGAAAAAAATCCATCCATGCTGTTCTGAGTGAGATCCGGTTCCTGAATGTGTCCTGTCTTCAGTCTCTGGGTCAGCTGGTCAACATCTGCACGGCTTGTGACATCACAAGCCGAAACGTGCTGGCTAACCACAACCGTTAGCTCGTAGCGTTAGCATGCTAACGCTAACGCTAGCATGCTACCTCGTTCTCAATAGCAAAGCACTGCTACAACACACACCAGTTCACCATAATCTCCAAAAGAACTACTTCCATGTGCGTCCTCATTTAGAAGAAGTCTCCCAGCTAATCCTGCCTTGTAACTGACTGAAGGTGGAGAAACAGCCTTTCTTTTACTGTCTATGGAGCTAGCTAGCTGACATGAGCTACATCTGAGCTACTGAGCATGTGCAATCAAAGATAGTACAGAAGAAAAGAGGTCTCACTCTGTAGCTAAAACAGAGACCAGCTGAAAGAGGATCTGCAGCAGTGAGAGAGAGCAGTACAACAACAATATGGTGTTTTTTGATAATTAAACCATGTAAACCTATTCTGGTACAACCTTAAAATACAATAATGAACCTGAAAATGAGCAGAATATGGGAGCTTTAAACAAAGATCCATTATTTTAATCTAACCCTGTTCAAGCGTCCAGTTTGTTCTCAGTGTACTGCATTTAGAGAAAGATGGTACACTGCAAAAACAAAGCAGAAGCATATTATTTCTGTATTTTTAGTGTATGTTGTTAAACTGGAGAATATGTTTCTCATTTTGCTGGAGTGTTACTTCTTCGCAGTGTGTTTTATTTGCATGTGTTTTCTTGGGTTGCATTTCGTTGATCTCTCTGGGCCACCGTACGTTTGTAGTCAATGGAGTTTATTTTTACATCTTCAATTGTGACACGTTGTGTATAATTAGGGTCTGAGCCCCAACGATGTACAGTTGGTGAAGGTCCAATGCAATCTCTCTGTTGATGAATCACAATTCTGACAGGCTAAAGGTGTTCAAAAAGTTGAAACGTTGTACAAGGATCAGAAGTGGCGACCATTGACATCTGATGAGTGTCTCGGGCTGGAGTCTGGTAGATTGGCTCTTTAGCGTCACCTACAAAATGTTGCCCTTGCGTTGTATGTCACCTAGATGTATGAAATTTGGAAAGGCATATGTATTACCTCTAGCTTTACAGAAAAGCCTCTTGGACCCATCCCCTCACCCCAACAGGAAGTCAGCCATACTGAATTTACTTTGCCAATTTTGGAGAAAAGAAATACCATTTCCAGGTTTTGTACTTTAACATACTCCTACATATTTAACTCAATGTACCTCTAAATTGGGCAGTACAATCTAAAGACCTTGGCAAAGCCAGGTCGCGAAGCTTTAGAGTTTCCGTCCAACAGCGGGGGTGTGGGAGGGTGTTGAACTTCCATGTTACGCCGCAAACAGGAAGTGGTTTGTTACTTGAGTGTACATTGTTCAAGCTGCCCCTAATTTCTCATGCAGAATAACAGTCCATGCCTAAGGAGATACACATGCGGAGAGTGATTATATTACAGTCATAGCGCCACCTGCTGGCAACAGGAAGTCAGCTTCACGTGACAAACATCTGATTTACATGAAATTGACAATGTGTGGTCTGGGGTGTCAAACTCAACTTCACATGTAAAGTTCATAGACATGCTTTTATTTCAGAGAAAAGTTAAATATCTTTGACCGTATTATTGTATGTCTTATAAAGTCTTCTCACTCACAGTTTGGTCGACATAAAGTCCTAAAAAAGTTTCTTATTATCATAGAAAAACAAAACAGAAAAAGGTAGCAAAAGCGACAAAAACATCGGGAAAAAATGTCAGAAAAGCCCCAAAAAACCCTCTGAAAAAGTGGCAAAAATGTAGAAAAAAGCGACAACAATTCGGTGGGCCAAAATCTATTGTGGATCTAAATTGATATATTATATATACAAAATATTTGGCCCTCAGGCCTTGGGTTTGACAAGTGATATAGAGCAACATGATGCACGTTATCCAAAGGAATGCATTTCCTACATACCTTCTTCATGTATTCATCTCTAAGTATGATGGTTTAAAGAACTTGTCAAACTCAAACTCAAATGTGGCCTGTTGCAGATTTACATCCGGCCCGTATATTAATTTGGGTTCACAATAGATTTACCTGACATTCAAAGCAGAATATGGCAGAGTTGCCAACTTTGAGAATCAGAAATGTTCCCCCAGAAGCAATATTCAGGCTATTCAAGGAACTCTTTTGATGACTTTTGTAGTAAAAGTGTACAAAAATGTCGGAAAAAGCAACTAATTTACCAAAAGGTGACACATGTCTGAGAAAGCCACAAAAAAGTCAGAACAAAAACAACAAAAATGAGGAAAAAAGCTACCAAAATGTTAAAAAAGTGACACGCGGTAACAAAAGCACGTCCGTAAACGCTCCATGTCTGGCCCTTTTCTCTGTTTCCAGTGTGGCCCTCTGGGAAAATGAGTTTGACCCCCCTGGTTTAAAGCACCAAGTCACAGTGGATGACTCGGACATACGAGGGTAACACTGATCACTGTTAAAGTGGAATTTATTAAACTTACTTTTGCTTTCATAAAATGAACAGATCTTAGTTTCCCTTCTGCATTAGTGTTGTGATAGTTTACATTAAGGATTTTAAAAGTGTGATTACTTTCATGGATGTTTTACTTTAATAAGATTTAATCTACATAATTACTTATTATTCCTCACAGCCAGAATCATTTTGGTGAGGTAGTAGTATAACCATTTTGATTATGATTGATTTAGGTTAAATACATAAGTATGAATCATAAATGTATTTAACATCTATACATATATATTGAATGTTTTGATTTGTTATTGTAACTGTGAGCATTTCTGAAATTGTGTGTGAGTTTCCTGAGGTGGTATTTAGATGCTGGAAGGTTTATTTAGGCCTTTTAGACCTCATTAGGAGGGAACTGTGCTAGAATATCCATCTTATATACTCACGGTGTGTACGTTGAGACAGTTTTACCCCATGTGATCTGGGGTACCTACAGCGGGACTTCTAGGTAAGAGTAGTGGTTGTAAATGATTCAACAGCATCTTCACACATGCATAGATAAGTAAAGAAGGACCTTATTTGGTAATGTCTAACCTTGTATGTCCAGCGTGAGTTTAAATCCTCCTCCAGGAAGAGTTGGGATGGTAGTACTCAACACTACACTGTGGTTAAAGTCTACTGTTTAATCCTGATTCTCCTTGATCCAGATTTCATTAAACGCTTCTATATAAGTCATCAAAGTCTCCAGAACTTTCTTCACGTATCCAGAGTCCAGCTGCAGCAACAGCAAATATAAAAAGTTTAAAACTTTAGAAATGAGATTGAGAATGCTACATGGTGCTTTGTAACCATTTCTTTAAACCTGCTCAGTGAATTATTATTATTATTATTATTATTATTATTATTATTATTATTTAGAGCTGTCATACAGTTTTTCTTAATCACGATTAATTGGTGAATTTCTATAGTTAATCACATGATGACCAAGGTTAATCAAAGAGTTAAGTTTCTGTGGAGAAAAGTCATGTTTCTTTCAGACCAAGTCTCCACCATCAGCTGGAGCTGCTGGAGTCTACTGTCTGTTTGATGCTGCTGCCCTCTCCTGGTAGAGCCCATTATTACAACGCTTCAGGAGAAAACTTCAGAAGGCCCAAAATAAATTGATAAGGGTCATATTAAAGTTGACCCACAGACAGATCTTAATCCATTCATAGTCAGCAGTGTTGCACGGGGCAGTTTTCAGTTCCCTCCTGTGTTCCCCCCCTCTCTTGTGTGTGTACTGGTTTGTCTGTTTGAGGACGGCCCCTTTTGGAAATCTTCGTTTGCACATTTGCATGTAAACTGAGACAAACGGAGGTTTAGGCAACCGAGAGAGAGAAAGAGGAAGTGATTCGTTGCTGTTGTTGTTATTTTCTGGATTCTGATTGGCTAACGTGGGCTTGAGCTTCGCGTTACACTGCCACCTACAGGTTTGGCAATATAATCCCTCCACCTAGTCCTGGGTCTTCCCCGAGGCCTCCTCCCGTTACTTCTCATCAAGCTGCCATTTCCTCCTAACACATCCTGCTGCTGCAGGCTGCAGCATGAAGGAGAAACACAGCAGCAATAACTCTGAATGGAGCTTTTTATTTTCCTAAACTCCTGACGGCTCGTAGACAAGTCTAAACCATATGCACGTTGAGTAAAGCTGAACTAAAAGATCACCGAAGCACGTCCAGCTGGAGCTACCAGCTACGAGCTAAGCATAGTAGTACAGTTAACGTGATGCTACCTGCCAGCATGCTACCCACTCAGGCTAAGCAGTATTTTGGAGAGTGCTACTAGCCGACCTGTTGATGAAACCAAATCCCAAGAAATGACTACAGCTCTTGCGAAACAGGTGGCAACTAACTGCAGACCTGTCAGCATCGTAGAGGACTCGGGTCTTAAAGACGTACTACGGTTGGCATGTTCTGAGTTGTGCAGTAATGACAGATTCACACATTTTCTTTTGTTTAGAGTAAATAAATAATAACAAATACAAATCTTAATCAAGTTCATAAAGTCACTTTCTTTGCATTAGTTTGACTCCCAATCAAGATCCTCTGGTAAGAATTGCTTTCCATTGTTAATATGGACTTAAAAACTGTTCTGAAATGCTAAATAATAGGTAGTTGCCACCCATTTAGCAAGAGCTAATAGTTTTTTTGGATTTGGTTTCATCAACAGGTCGGAGAGTAGCACTAGTAGTTATACTCGGCCCTTAATCACATCACGATTAATGCGTTAATGCTGACAGCCCTATTATTATTATTATTATTATTATTCCTCTGTACTGCTGCACTGTAAACAAATATGTTTTATCATTAGACTATTCAATCAAACAGAATAAAATCTGTCTGGCTACTTTTTGTAAAGTGGCTATGATATTCTCTTAGTAGTTAAAAGTAATAAAGTTCTCAAGTTAGCAAGGTTTTTTGACAATTTTGTGAGCAGCATCTTCACATGAGTGATTCTTTTATCCACTGTTGACCAGTTCACATTTGTGAAATGATCAGGATCAATATATATATCAATAATATAACCCTTATCAATTCTTATTCAATTTATCGCACCGTTGTGACGAAAAGAGAGCTGAGCCAGAAGGCAAAGCTCTCAATCTCCCGGTCAGTTTTTGTTCCTACCCTCACCTATGGTCATGAAGGCTGGGTCATGACCGAAAGAACAAGATCCAGGGTACAAGCGGCCGAAATGGGTTTCCTCAGGAGGGTAGCTGGCGTCTCCCTTAGAGATAGGGTGAGAAGCTCAGTTATCCGTGAGGAGCTCGGAGTAGAGCCGCTGCTCCTTCGCGTCGAAAGGAGCCAGTTGAGGTGGTTCGGGCATCTGGTAAGGATGCCCCCTGGGCGCCTCCCTAGGGAGGTGTTCCAGGCACGTCCAGCTGGGAGGAGGCCTCGGGGAAGACCCAGGACTAGATAGAGGGACGTCCAGCCTGGAGGAGACCTTGGGGAAGACCCAGGACTAGGTGGAGGGACGTCCAGCTGGGAGGAGACCTCAGGGAAGACCCAGGACTAGGTGGAGGCACGTCCAGCTGGGAGGAGGCCTCGGGGAAGACCCAGGACTAGATAGAGGGACGTCCAGCCTGGAGGAGGCCTTGGGGAAGACCCAGGACTAGGTGGAGGGACGTCCAGCTGGGAGGAGGCCTTGGGGAAGACCCAGGACTAGGTGGAGGGACGTCCAGCTGGGAGGAGGCCTCAGGGAAGACCCAGGACTAGGTGGAGGCACGTCCAGCTGGGAGGAGGCCTCGGGGAAGACCCAGGACTAGATAGAGGGACGTCCAGCCTGGGAGGAGGCCTTGGGGAAGACCCAGGACTAGGTGGAGGGACGTCCAGCTGGGAGGAGGCCTCAGGGAAGACCCAGGACTAGGTGGAGGGACGTCCAGCTGGGAGGAGGCCTCAGGGAAGACCCAGCCACAGTCCCAGCTTTCTCTGTGTCAGACTTAATTTAGTTTGTTGGCGTTCACGCTCGTCTCACTCTCTACTCACGCTCATCTTCTAAATTAAATAATGCTGCGACAGGGCTTGAGAAAGTAACGTCACCTGCATCTGCGCAGTGCGACCCGAGTGCGACCTGATGCAGCCCTTGAAGCCAGACACAGGGAACAGAAATACTGCAAAATAATAATAATAATTAAAGCTGCAAGCAGCGATGGACGGGCCCTCGCGCCTCTGCGGCATCGGGGTTACTGGCGGACGCCGCTCCGTGCGACCTTGCATTTGCGCGACACTCAGACGCAGCAAATCGTCAACAATGAAAAGAGAACTCCCTGCTGAGTTAAACGATACCTCACACAAGACTCTACGTCATACAGTTCATTAGCTGTGAAAGGGGGCGTGGCTAAAGTATAGGGGGCGGGTCAAACCATCACCAATTAAAAAGGAACTCTCTTCTGAGTTCAATGATATCTCACACAAGACTCTACCTTAGATGGGTCAGTATTTATGAAAGGGGGCGTGGCTTAAACATAGGGGGCGGGCCAAACCATCACCAATGAAGAAGGAAGTCTCTGCTGAGTTCAATGATACCTCACGCCCTATGACGAAAAGTTTTTCTTTTAACAACTTTTCATCTTTAACGTCTTAAGATGGCACAGACCAAATTAGAAGTTGATGAAAGTACGACATGTGGAAATGGCCAAAATACCACTAATTTCAAACTTTCAATTCAGAATGGCGGACTTCCTGTTGGGTTTAGGGTATGGCTACCATGACGTTTTGTGTACGTCTTGACAGGATACATATGTTAACCAAGTTTCGTTAGTCTACGTTAAACGTACTGCAGGGGCTCAATTTTATTAATTTTGTAGGGGGCGCCAGCGAGCCATTTTTGTGCGCCTATTCCCAAAACCCTTAAAATACGTAAACTTTCACCAGACTTGATGCGACCAAGTTTGTGAATATGTTAAGCCCCTCAAAAAGGCAATTCATTCGCTGTCGGCGCTCGGGCCCTAATAACACCACTAAACGAGACAAAATAACGTTATAACATTTCGTCTCTTCTCGTTTAGGTCAATGAAAATGAAGAGACATTTTAGCATAGTTTTATTTTGTAAACCACATTAAGTCTCGTTTTTATTCGTCAACAACATTGCATCATACATTTAATTAAAGTCATAATTTTCGTTGACGAAAACAACACTAGTGACTACACAGATGTACTTCGCCAAAACAGGAAAATTATAATCGCATGTGAGAACGGCAATCCTGTTCACTATGAAGGAAGTTCCCTAATCTGATGAAACTGATGACTCACTGGGTGGAACATGTGTCTCCTGTTGAATAAAACACATCTGACAGTTTACACTTGTGTCTGTTTTTAATAGAGATGTTCTGATACCTATTTATTTTACTAGTTTACATCCATGTCCATTTGAGGAAAGAGGTAAAAACGTTGAAGAAAGCAACAAAAATGTCAAAGAAAATGATTAAAACTTCTGATTAAAGTAAAAAAGACAATCCTGTGATTGGTTGGTGTCATACTTCCTGTAATTGGTCAGCGTCAGTCTCCTTCCTGTGATTGGTCGGTGTCAGTCTCCTTCCTGTGATTGGTCGGTGTCAGTCTCCTTCCTGTGATTGGTCGGTGTCAGTCTCCTTCCTGTGATTGGTCGGTGTCAGTCTCCTTCCTGTGATTTGTTGGGGTCAGTCTCCTTCCTGTGATTGGTTGGTGTCAGCCTCCTTCCTGTGATTGGTCGGTGTCAGTCTCCTTCCTGTGATTGGTCGGTGTCAGTCTCCTTCCTGTGATTGGTCGGCGTCAGTCTCCTTCCTGTGATTGGTCGGCGTCAGTCTCCTTCCTGTGATTTGTTGGCGTCAGTCTCCTTCCTGTGATTGGTTGGTGTCAGTCTCCTTCCTGTGATTTGTTGGGGTCAGTCTCCTTCCTGTGATTGGTCGGTGTCAGTCTCCTTCCTGTGATTGGTCGGTGTCAGTCTCCTTCCTGTGATTTGTTGGGGTCAGTCTCCTTCCTGTGATTGGTTGGTGTCAGCCTCCTTCCTGTGATTGGTTGGTGTCATACTTCCTGTGATTTGTTGGTGTCAGTCTCCTTCCTGTGATTGGTCGGTGTCAGTCTCCTTCCTGTGATTGGTCGGTGTCAGTCTCCTTCCTGTGATTGGTCAGCGTCAGTCTCCTTCCTGTGATTGGTCGGTGTCAGTCTCCTTCCTGTGATTGGTCAGCGTCAGTCTCCTTCCTGTGATTGGTTGGTGTCAGTCTCCTTCCTGTGATTGGTTGGTGTCAGCCTCCTTCCTGTGATTGGTCGGTGTCATACTTCCTGTGATTTGTTGGTGTCAGTCTCCTTCCTGTGATTGGTTGGTGTCAGTCTCCTTCCTGTGATTGGTTGGTGTCAGTCTCCTTCCTGTGATTGGTTGGTGTCAGCCTCCTTCCTGTGATTGGTCGGTGTCATACTTCCTGTGATTTGTTGGTGTCAGTCTCCTTCCTGTGATTGGTTGGTGTCAGTCTCCTTCCTGTGATTGGTCGGTGTCATACTTCCTGTAATTGGTCAGCGTCAGTCTCCTTCCTGTAATTTGTTGGGGTCATTCTCCTTCCTGTGATTGGTTGGTGTCAGCCTCCTTCCTGTGATTGGTCGGTGTCATACTTCCTGTAAATGGTCGGTGTCAGTCTCCTTCCTGTGATTGGTTGGTGTCAGCCTCCTTCCTGTGATTTGTTGGTGTCAGTCTCCTTCCTGTGATTGGTCGGTGTCAGTCTCCTTCCTGTGATTGGTCAGCGTCAGCCTCCTTCCTGTGATTTGTTGGTGTCAGTCTCCTTCCTGTGATTGGTCAGCGTCAGTCTCCTTCCTGTGATTGGTCGATGTCAGTCTCTTTCCTGGTTGTTGGTGGCGTGCTCGGCCTCGTGCTCCCCGCTGTGAGGACCCTGTCTGTCTGGAGATGGCGTTGCTGCATCACGTCTTGCCCCGCGGCGGCGGCAGCAGGCGGCGAGGTCGGCCCTGAAGGATGGCGTGTAGAAGCCGTAGATCACGGGGTCGCAGCACGTGTTCAGGTTCCCGAACACAAACAGGAAGTGGTGGACGTACTCGGGCGTGGCGTGCAGCATGGCGGGCTGGAACCAGTACCACACGCCCAGCAGGTAGTACGGCGTCCAGCACACCACGAAGGACAGCACGATGACCAGCGTCATCTTCAGAGTCTTCATCCGAGCCTTCGGGATGATGTCAGTGCCGCTGCGCCGAAGGTAGGACTCACCTGCTGAGAGGGGGGGAGGGGGAGGGGGGTACGTTAGTTATTAAATATTACTATTATACAACTATTATATATATCTAATCTCTCAGCAGGTAGGACTCACCTGCTGAGGGGGGGGGTCGTTAGCTTAAATAACTGGGACAGACATTCTTCAGATTTTAGTAGATCGACATAATGCAAAAAAATAATAAAATAAAATAATCAAGGGCGAGGGGCCTCATCAGTAACATTGACATTAATATTGAGTCTCTATTACTGAGATCCTTTGTTGCTTTTTGCGGGTGACGATGGATGAATGGATGACAATAATGGTTAGTTGCAGCCCTACAGTCAGTGTGTCTCAGCTGTGTGTTACCTGTGTTCCTGCGGTGCTGCAGGTGGATGTGCAGCAGGATGCGGCTGTAGCAGCAGCTCATCACCAGCAGCGGGACGACATACAGCGTGATGAAGTGGAACATGTTGTAAACCGTTTCCTGCCAGCGCCGGCTGAAGCTGCCGTGAGTCGCACACTGAATAAAGTCGGCGGCCTCCGCCCGGATCGCCCGGAAAATAAACAGCTGCAGGAGACAGACGGAGCTCATCAAGTAAGATCAGATACAACTTTGTCTGTTCACACTGTTAACTCTACTTCATCTCAGCATTTTATTATATTTATTTATTATTTATGGTATTGTGTTTTCTGTTTCTACCTCACTACTTAGACAAATATTTGCACTAACGGTATATTGACTCTTTACTATATTCTGCATTTAGACAAACTGACTGTTCATATTCACTTTATTACTGACCCACATCAGTATCATGCACTCATCTGCATATTAACTTAACTACTTCTCAGCATTCATATAGACTATCTATTTACATATACTGCGTTATAACCACAATTACATTTTTAAATGTTACTACATCTCAGCAATGTTATAGATTGTCTATTCATGTATATTATGTTATCACCTTTCCACCTTCGCATATCCATCGACGTACTTACACCTCACTTTGCGCCGGCGTTGAACTGCCTACTTAATCTGTACCTTTGTAGCCCATTGCATTCTGTTTTCTTGTACTATGTTGAATGTGAAACTGTATGCTGTCTTGTACGCCTACGCTTTTCTTGGCCAGGTCTCCGTTGCAAATGAGAACCTGTTCTCAACGCCTACCTGGTTAAATAAATGAAATAAATACACAGAAATGTTCCTTGCATCAGCCACTCCAATAATCAACAGAATAACATAAAAACATCTGGAAGGTGGCTCAACAAGACAAGATACAACAAAAACGCTGAAAGAAAGCCGACAGATATATTTATATTTATATTCATACATAAATCTTTAATATGATTCGATTTCAGGAGCATATTCGACAGTTGTCTCAGCATCTAAAAAATGTGTGTCATGAAGTGGCGTATGTATGACACGCCAATCCGTACGCCATTATTGGCGTGTTATCAAGACGCATACTCTCTTTTTAGCGTGTTTATCAACGCCGTTTGGCCTCCATTGACTTACATTACCTTGTGATTGCGTGTGAATTGATGCCGTAGCGAGCAGTATGAAAGGGTGAAAATCTGCATAGGGAGGTTGGTCGGGGGGGGAGGATGGGTCAAACACAGGACTTTCACCCAGGAGACCTGGGATCGGGTCCCACGTGTCACGTTTCCTCAACCCAACCGTAGCTTTCTTCTCGCAATAACACGGCACATGGCGTGTATGTTTACGTCCGCTGTGTACAGCGTAGACATCCACGCAGACAGCTCAGAATGCGTACAGATAACACGCCACTTGGTTTAAGAAAGTGGGTGCGTATGTTTGCGCAAAGTCATGATGAAAAACTGCTTGGTTTGTCCTCAATAAACCATGATTTATAGCTTATTTTAGTATACATATCATCTTATTAATAATTAGTTAAAGTAAAAAAAAAAGTAAGGGTACCTGTGGACAAAAATCCAAAGAGTCGGGACTCAGATCTGCTGAGTACAGGAACATTTCTGTCACTGCAGCGTTTTCTCCTCTCAGTATTTGATCCTGCAGCTGCAGAATACTTTAGAGGCTGCTGAGAGTTTTTATAATTCATATTTAATATTAATATTTATGATAACCTGCTGAGCTGCACTGAAGGACAAACTGAAGGTGAAGCGATGTGTTCATCTCTCTTTCCGGTTAGAGAACTGATTACATCTTCATCTACACATTAAATTCTGAGAGTAATCTGCTAATTATTGCCATAAAGTCTGGCTGCTCTCTGATCCAGGGGAAAGTTCCTCGGCCAGGTGAAAGAACATGAAATCCCTGCAGGAATGTTCTGCTTTCTGATGGGGAGATTAAAGCCTCCTGCTGTTAGCTCGCGCTAATGGCTCCCCTTGGTTTCTATAAGGAATGCTAACTACGCTAAGAGGCCAGCCGCTGGAAAACAGAGCTGGAGTTTCACTGAGGTTAGCAGCAGAAACAGCGGACGTGAAGATAGATAGATAGACAGATAGACAGATAGACAGATGTCCTGTGTTACCTGTGTCCTGTGTTTCCTGTGTCATGTGTAACCTAACTCACCTGTGGCGATGCGAGCAGCAGGCTGAGGCTCCAGGCGAGCAGCAGCATGCGCCGGTTTCTCTGGTGCGCGTTCAGAGCATCCAGCGGATGCAGGATGGCGTGCTGGCGGTCCAGGCTAATGACGACCAGGATGAAGGCAGAGGCATGCATGGCAAACAGCTTCAGGAAGCAGAGCAGCTTGCAGAGCGCGTCCCCGGCATACCACTGCACAGTCACGTTCCACGCCGCGTCCAGAGGCATCGCCACGAATGTCATAATCAGGTCGGCCGCCGCCAGGCTCAGAATCAGCGGCCGCAGGTGGGACGCCAGCCGCCGGCCGCGCCCACACCACACACTCGCCAGCAGGGCCAGGTTACTGGCGGCAGCGAACAGGAAGAGCAGCGCGGTGGCGCCCACACGGAACTGGGCAGCCCGGGTGAAGCTGGGAGCCTCCCAGTCTGAGAGAGGGGGGAGCTGGGAGGAGTTGGGAGGGGGCGGAGCCAGCTGCATGACAGACCAGTTACCCGACATCCTGCAAAGAAGAAGAATGCTATGAGTGACATGGCTTTCTTCAACCTTTGTCTCTCTTTCTCAACGTTTTTTTATCGTTTGGCGTATTTAAGGTTTGGCGTTTTGACCATAGACAGTCTCTATAACGGAGCAGCAGACCCCGTGTCTCTGGACGGAGACCAGTGACGTCTCTTTCCCGGTGATGGCTGAGCGTTACTGAGCAGCCTCCAACTGAGCTTGAAGACGTAGATGTGACGTGAGCAACCTGTCTGAAAGTTGGAAGTCTTCTGGTAGCTGTGCCAAGAGAAATCTCAATCATTCCCAATCTAGCAGAGACGGAGAGCGTAGGTATATGTAAGGAGATAACATAGACACAGGCTCATTATTGATCACTAAAATGATAGTTAACATTAGTCATTACACTTAAACAGCTGATGGAAGTCCAAACTGCCTGAGAGCTTCTCCTGTACTATACGGTAACTCCTCTACTATGAGACAGGAAGTCTCGTGGTTATGACCCAATCGTTAGCCTATTGTTATAAAAACGTCTGCTACGGAGCCATAACGTGAGCTACAAGGTAATGGAGCCTTTTATACATTGTCGTGTTTCTTTAGAAATAAACAACGGACAAATAGAGTCTTTAAACTCTTCAGATGTAAAGGTATTCTCTGTCAGAGTGACGTCAGAATGAATGGCAGTCAATGGGATGCTAACGGGATTCTAACGGGAGGTGATGGCTTGGTAGCATCAAAATGGCGCCATAGGAGCTACCCCCCCCCCTTACCCCCTTGGTTTTGACACATTCCACGTAGGTGTACTTATTGTGGCAACAAACCTTTTCCTGAATCTGATTCTGAGATTCTTCAGAAAGATTCTTCAGTCAGCTGTTCCTGTTTCTATTGCCTGTTTATCTACCGACAGACAGTCCCTCAGCTCTTAAGTGAAAGAGACTTCCTGTCTGTCAGCGCTGATTAAAGATCAGAGATAAGAGCAGCAGAGGACCTGAGCCGTTACCATGGAAACTGATTCACCTGTTAAGACACAGAGACCACCACCATGCACAGGTCCTTCAGAATAAAAGCCAGTCTTTCAGAATAAAAGCCACAGGTCCTTCAGAATAAAAAGCACAGCTCCTTCAGAATAGAAGTCTGTAAAAGTTTAAACCTGAGACAGATCACCATCTATCAAATTGTTCAAAGTCTCCAAAATGAAGCAGGGAAGGTAAAATCAAAAACTTCTACATTGGAAGGAACTGCTACCTTCAGGTGCAATCAATCAGACCAATCAGAGGCTGAATATGAAGAGAGACAGCAGTAGAGAGTAGTATGTAGAGAGACAACAGTAGAGAGTAGTATGTAGACACAACAGTAGAGAGTAGTATGTAGAGAGACAACAGTAGAGAGTAGTATGTAGAGACAACAGTAGAGAGTAGTATGTAGAGAGACAACAGTAGACAGTAGTATGTAGAGAGACAACGGTAGAGAGTAGTATGAAGAGAGACAGCAGTAGAGAGTAGTATGTAGAGAGACAACAGTAGACAGTAGTATGAAGAGAGACAGCAGTAGAGAGTAGTATGTAGAGAGACAACAGTAGAGAGTAGTATGTAGAGAGACAACAGTAGACAGTAGTATGTAGAGAGACAACAGTAGAGAGTAGTATGTAGAGAGACAACAGTAGAGAGTAGTATGTAGAGAGACAACAGTAGAGTAGTATGTAGAGAGACAACAGTAGAGAGTAGTATGTAGAGAGACAACAGTAGAGAGTAGTATGTAGAGAGACAACAGTAGAGAGTAGTATGTAGAGAGACAACAGTAGAGAGTAGTATGTAGAGAGACGACAGTAGAGAGTAGTATGTAGAGAGACAGCAGTAGAGAGTAGTATGTAGAGAGACAACAGTAGAGAGTAGTATGTAGAGAGACAGCAGTAGAGAGTAGTATGTAGAGAGACAGCAGTAGAGAGTAGTATGTAGAGAGACGACAGTAGAGAGTAGTATGTAGAGAGACAACAGTAGAGAGTAGTATGTAGAGAGACAACAGTAGAGAGTAGTATGTAGAGAGACAGCAGTAGAGAGTAGTATGTAGAGAGACAACAGTAGAGAGTAGTATGTAGAGAGACATACTACTCTGTACTATGAAAGACAGAAAATCTAACACAGGACTTTCCCCCAGGAAGAGCGGGGTTCTTGTCCCGTTCTTGTCCCACCTGTCACTGTTACCGCCCCACCATCCTTCCCTAAACCTAACTGTCCCATTCTTGTGTCAGTTAAACGTACGTCCCAACCCACAGTGTAAAAATGAGGCTAAAGGGCTGCGTCTCACTGAGACTAAGAAGACTTTTTGCGTCTGTAAAGGCAGCTGGACAAGTGTGGCTAAATGCTGAGCTTTAACTGCCGACTGTGTCTAATCTCATGCTGAAAGACTCCGAGTCATCTCTCCAGTGGTTCCTTCACAAATGAATATTCATGTGATAGGTTATTCAGATATTAATACACACACACACAGAGAGAGAGAGACACACACACACACACACAGAGAGAGACACACACACGCACACACACACACACACACACACACACACACACACACACAGAAATCCAAAAATAACTGCAGAGAGCTCTGTGCTGTAACCTGACCTATGTTGATGTCACCTTGGCAACCTCCACATCTCTCTCTGCACTTACACACACACACACACACAGACACACACTCACATACATATACATACACACACACACACACACAGACACACACTCACATACACACACACACACACACACACACACACACACACACACACACGGTGCAAAATGTCAGAGCTTGTAGCATATGATGTGAGAACTTGCAGAATAAGAAATTGAGTCATTTTGTTCAGATTTTGTTCTGCAAACTCTCACATTTTACACCATATTTACCTTCATATACACCTATTGTTTTAAATGGTTATGCATGTATCCTCCTGTTCTGCCCTGCTAGCCTCATGCTAGCACAACATTGGGACATTTGTTTCCAGTCTTTGAAGCAGGCAACGTGCCTTGCAAAACCCAGCAGCCCTTAAAGTGCTGTACTCTATCCAGGGGAAAACTCCAAGCTCTGCCTGCTATGGAAGGAACAGAGTTTGGGCATCTACATCTAGTCCGTATACACCACGTTCCACTTCCAGGATTGATCCGGTGCCACCTGGATGTCACTCTTTCTGGCCAGATGTCTGTCACCTTCCTACACACACGTACACATGTTCCACCAAAACCAGTTCCTTCCCGATATTTAGCAGAGGCACCGTGGCTCTGTCTGGAGCTTAGCCCCGCCCAAGATGATTGTGATTGGTTTAAAGAAATGCCAATAAACCAGAGCACGTTGTTCTCCCATCCAGGAATGCTGTGAGGACTAGACAGACCTTCCTCCACAGAGCTGTGGACCGAGTACCGATCCAATACCAGAGAGTTAAAAATAAACTGTTTTTTAACAGCTGTATACTACGAAAACATGAACAAATACAGTACATCAATAAATCAGTAAAAGTACTCAGTTGCTTCCAACATAATCAGAATCAAACTGTTCACTGGATTAATAAGTTACCGATGAAAGAATATTTCAGTTGAAGGAAACATGTTTTATATATATATATATATATATATATATATATATATATATATATATATATATAGAGAGAGAGATCTGTCGGTGTGTTTTACCTGATCAGCAGCTCTGAATGTTTCTCCTCCTCATCTTCTCTGTTCAGGAACCTTTAGAGAACCCTCAGAGAACCCTGAGAGAACCTTTAGCGAACCTGTTGAGAGCTTAGGGCTCCTGGGAGAACAGCAGCGCGGTCTGACTGCAGCAGATTCTGAAACACTGACGAGAAACCTTCAGACTGCAGCGCAGGGAGGAGGAGCTCCATGTGGAGGCTCAGTCAGGGGGGGGTGAGATAGTGTGTGTGTGTGTGTGTGTGTTTGTGCAGTGTGTGCGTGTGTGTGTGTGTGTGTGTTTGTGCAGTGTGTGTGTGTGTGTGTGTGTGTGTGTGTGTGTGTGTGTGCGTGTGTGTGTGTGTGCGTCTGTGTGTGTGTGTGCGTGTGTGTGTGTCTGTGTGTGTGTGTGTGTGTGTGTGTGTGTGTGTGTGTGTGTGTGTGTGTGTGTGTGTGTGTGTGTGTGTGTGTGTGTGTGTCTGTGTCTGTGTGTGTGTGTGTGTCAATGTGTGTGTGTCTGTGTGTGTGTGTGTGTGTGTGTGTGTCTGTGTGTGTGTGTGTGTGTGTGTGTGTCTGTGTGTGTGTGTGTGTGTGTGTGTGTGTGTGTGTGTGTGTGTGTGTGTGTGTGTGTGTGTAAATAAGTCTGAAGATAATGATTGGATCTGAGGAAAGACTTTAGTTTAGATTTGACATCCGTTCAGCTCCAGAGAAACCTGTAGAGACCATTCAGGCTGATCAATAACTCACACAGAGCATAGATTATTGATTATTGATCTGGGTTCAGTCTCTCATAGTTTAAAGTCCTTCACATCTCCTGGTTACTGTGGTAACAGCATACACTCTAAAGACATAAACAAACTCAGGAAAACCAACCAATAATATCTGCACGGAGGATTCATGTGTGGATTATTCTCAGGATGAATGGATGAGTAGTTCTGTCTCTAAAATGGGGATCAGTGTTCCCCAGAAAGCCCAAGATGACGTCATCACATGTTTTATCCACAACTCAAAGATCTTGAGTGTCCTGTCCCAGAGGAGAGAAGAGACCAGAACATATTCATATTTAACAAGCTGACATCACACTAGTTTACCTGGTTTATCATCAAGAAATGTCTCAAACTGATTCATGGATTATCAGAATAGTTTTAATTTAATAATTGACTAATCCGTTCATCTTTGCAGATCTAGTATGGCGTTATGTTTGTTTCTTTATAACCCAAGCAGCATATTTCTGTCACTGCAATCACAAACAAAGGGCCACGGCACATTTCATTTCAAAGTGCTTTACATAAAAACGATTAAAATACAAGAATAAAAGTTACAGTGCAGTATAATAAATGAATCATTAAAGAGCAGTTAAAAACAGTTAAACATATAAAAGCAGATAAAATAGGAGATGTTATGGTGCTAGTATGGGACAATGTATAAGCTGTTGCTCTATACACGTAATCCACCCGCAGTCCTTGCCGTTCCCAGAACGGGCCGGTCCCACCGGTCTTACTTTTTGTGTGTTTTAACACAGTGTTCCTTTTGGGACAATACTAACCATCGAAAGTGTGGTAAGGGGGGGGGGAGTCCCAGGGCCCAACGAATATCAGGAAACTCTAAGCTCAGAAAGCCTCTGGCCCGGTCCAAGTTCTGGTCCAGACTCTTGTTATCTCACATCTGGACTACTGCATCTTCCTCCTTTAAACGTTAGAAAAGCATCAAAAGTGTAAAGTGTTGAAAGGGTAAAAAAAGGGTCAAAGAAGTGCCAGAAGTGCACCTCATCACGGAAACGTAAGCCCACCCACGACCTTTTCCTTGACCTAACTGCGTCAAATGGGACGCCAATAGTCCTGACCAAGACATAGATATGAAACAAAAGGAGACTTTTAGCGTCAATAACAACGCCAAAGGCACCTGACCAAACATCCGTGTTTTATGCAATGGGAGTGAGAACATGTTGGTTCTTCTCATTGGTCCAACCATTGCTTGACGTAGTCTCATCAGACCGCCTGCTGACCACAGATGCCAGGGCGCTTTTCTGAAAACAGAACTAGACCAAAACATGGCCAGCTATTATATCTCTTCCTGAGAGGTGAACTGATAGAGTTTCTGCTGTCTCATGTTCCAGAGCTTTCTCTGGATGAAGGAAGGCTGCAGCTTGCAGGTAGAGAGGACTCATATATACATTGTCATCCGTTAATGTTGATGGTTGTTCTTTGTCCCGCCCCTCCTCCACTGTGATTGGACGGCTGTTGAACATTGTTATTTCTCTACATCAGGGAACAGAACCGAGACCTCCACCTGGCTGCAGGGGGCGGGGCCTCTCTGATGTCACCTGGGCTGGTGGGCGGGGCCTCTGCCTCCTGAACCAATGAGGTGTTACTGAAAGAAAACAACCAACCAATCAGGATTAGGTCAGTTTGTCTTTTGTTTCTAAAGCTTTTATAAGATATGTCCCAATTCAGGGGCTGCTGCCTTCGGAGATGAAGGCTCCTTCTTTTACAGAATTTGGAGGACCCAACTGTTGTACCTTTCACAGTCCCCGATATTTCTTTTGTTGCTAGGCGATAGGGCTTTGACTCTGAACTTTGTTAATCAAATATAATTCGAATATTTAAAAAAATGATATTCAACATGAAACAACATGAGCTCAAGGAGAGGGTTAACTTCTCCTGGTTCTCTTCTCCATCAACAACATGAGTAGAAGAGTAAAAGGGTAGAAATAAACTTTGGCAGGTAACATTGTAAAGTAACGATATGAACAGTATGTGTTACCTGTGTAGTCCAGGTAACATTGTAAAGTAACGATATGAACAGTATGTGTTACCTGTGTAGTCCAGGTAACATTGTAAAGTAACGATATGAACAGTATGTGTTACCTGTGTAGTCCAGGTAACATTGTAAAGTAACGATATGAACAGTATGTGTTACCTGTGTAGTCCAGGTAACATTGTAAAGTAACGATATGAACAGTATGTGTTACCTGTGTAGTCCAGGTAACATTGTAAAGTAACGAGCCAGTTTGGCTGGGGATGAATGAAGCAAAGCGTCTGTTTGATTCAGCTGCAGAGGCGACGTGACAAGACAGTGTTGCCAGATTGGTCTGTTTTCTGCCAAGAAATTTGGGCGGTCTGTGATTGTGTCTGTGATTGTGTCTGTGATTGTGTCTGTGATTGTGTCTGTGTCTGTGATTGTGTCTGTGATTGTGTCTGTGTCTGTGATTGTGTGATTGTGTGTGTGTGTGTGTGTGTGTGTGTGTCTGTGATTGTGTCTGATTGTGTGTGTGGTTGTGTCTGTGATTGTGTCTGTGTCTGTGATTGTGTCTGTGATTGTGTCTGTGGTTGTGTCTGTGTGTGTGTGTGTGTGTGTGTGTGTGTGTGTGTGTCAGTGATTGTGTCAGTGATTGTGTCTGTGATTGTGTCAGTGATTGTGTCAGTGATTGTCTGTGATTGTGTCTGTGTGTCAGTGATTGTGTCTGTGATTGTGCCTGTGATTGTGTGTGTGTGTGTGTGTGTGTGTCAGTGATTGTGTCTGTGATTGTGTGTCTGTGTGTCAGTGATTGTGTCTGTGTGTCAGTGTGTCAGTGATTGTGTCTGTGATTGTGTCAGTGATTGTGTCTGTGATTGTGTCTGTGTGTCAGTGATTGTGTCTGTGTGTCAGTGTGTCAGTGATTGTGTCTGTGTGTCTGTGTGTCTGTGTGTCAGTGATTGTGTCTGTGTGTCAGTGATTGTTGTGTCAGTGATTGTGTCAGTGTCTGTGTGTCAGTGATTGTGTCTGTGTCTGTGTGTCTGTGTGTCGGTGATTGTGTCTGTGTGTCAGTGATTGTGTCAGTGATTGTGTCTGTGATTGTGTCTGTGATATGAACAGTATGTGTTACCTGTGTAGTCCAGGTAACATGCTCATGTATTCAGGTTCCTCAGAGGCTCCGCCTCCCGCTGACCCACAATGCTCTGCTGCTTCCTGTCTGCCTGCAGCCTCCAGCTGTGATCCTGTTCACAAAAAAAATGTCGGAGAGAAAGCGTAAAAAAAGGTTTAAAAAATGCACCAAAATATTTGGGAAAAAACATCAAAAACGTTGAGAAACTCCCCGTGAAAAATTTAGAAAAAAGTGCCAAAACTTCAGACACACAAATGTTGGAAAAAAAGGGTCAAAACATGTTAAAAACTTTAAAAAATGTCAGCAGCAAAAACTTAAAAAACTCATATGTGGTTCAAACAGGGAGACTGCAGTGAGACTCACCTGGCCCCTCCCCCCTCTGATCATCTGGCTGCTGATTGGACGCTGAGCCTGGACTCTGAGTGATGTCACTCCTCCTGCGATGGAGACATTTAAAGTTCAGTATAAGTTTGTGGCTCCGCTGAGACACAGAGACACTGAGAGCTGATTGGCTGTTACCTGACAGGTGGTCTGAGTGGGCGTGGCCTCTGAGAGGGAGAGAACAGTTCAGATTAATCAGGACAACATCAAAGGTACAACTAACTTCTGTTCTAATTAAACTACACTTTCAAAATGGAATAAATACAGCTATTTCATTTTGAAATTTCAATATCAAATAGCCGTCCAAATAAAAGCTAGAGAGCATGGACATAAATCTGTTGTTTTATATCTATGCTCGGACCTTCTTCCTTCTTCTACTTTTGTGTACCGTTCCAAAAAGGACCTTTAATATTTGTTGATATAGTTTAGTTTTTTCTTCTAAATAACCCGGACTACATGAGCTTAGAGGTGTCGTCCAAACCCTTCAGGTGTTCTGTTCCTCCCCGGGACATGAACCCGGTCTCCTGGGTGTCTCTCCTGTGTGTGTTTGTTTGTCAGTCTCAACTTCTCGCCGCAGGCTCGCTGTGTTATTTTGCGTGTCCCCCCTGCAGTAACCCCCCCCCGCAGCCATAATGATGGGAAGAGCTGCGTTGTTGCCGGACCGTCAGACGCTGTCTGAATGTGGCCTTATACTTCCTCACCTTACTTCCTGCTTTGCTCCCGTCAGAACTACTACGACCACTAGAGGGCTCCACCACTACAGACCTAAATATAGGTCAGAACTACTACGACCACTAGAGGGCTCCACCACTACAGACCTAAATATAGGTCAGAACTACTACAGCCACTAGAGGGCTCCACCACTACAGACCTAAATATAGGTCAGAACTACTACGGACCTAAATATAGGTCAGAACTACTACGGACCTAAATATAGGTCAGAACTACTACGGACCTAAATATAGGTCAGAACTACTACAGCCACTAGAGGGCTCCACCACTACAGACCTAAATATAGGTCAGAATGATGCTGGAACTAACGACCTATGGGGGAGTTTCTCAGGGGAGGACAGACTCTAATGAGTGGGAGGTGTGATGTTTTCTTACCTGCAGACCGTGCTGCAGAGCTGCAGTCAGACGCTCCACCAGACGGTCCCGAACTGAACCAGAACTGTCCTGAAAGTGAAACAAAGAGCTGTGTTCAAACCATGCAACCGAGAGAGAGAGAGAGAGAGAGAGAGACTGCCCATCCAGGGCTGCATCTCAGGGCCCTTATCTGATATCTCCTCGACTCCTCGGCTGAACTGGAAGTTGTTCTGTCCCTTCTTGGTGAAGGCCGTCTCAAAGCTCTTATTTCTGCCCCGAGGACCGAGGAGCGAGGAGGGATCATCGAGAGAGAGCATCAAGGAGGGATCATCGAGAGAGAGCATCAAGGAGGGATCATCAAGGAGCTGTAGGCGAGGATACAGAGAGCCTTCCTGGAAGCCGTGCGGCTGGAGTTTCTAACTCCTCCCAATCAGCTGACGGAGTCATGTGATACTTCAGAGGAAAGGACGGCTCATCCCTCTAAAACACATTTCCTCGTTGCCTCTCTCCTCCGATGATTTCCTTGCGTCTCTCCCGTGCCTCCTCCGTGGGAGGGACATGAGGAAGGGAGGACTCGAGGAGGCAATTTAAGGGACATGAGATGCAGCTAATAATGCAGCATTAACCAATCACCAGATCCCAGCATCAGTCCTCATTAACCAATCACCAGATCCCAGCATCAGCCCTCATTAACCAATCACCAGATCCCAGCATCAGTCCTCATTAACCAATCACCAGATCCCAGCATCAGCCCTCATTAACCAATCACCAGATCCCAGCATCAGCCCTCATTAACCAATCACCAGATCCCAGCATCAGTGAGACAGTTACCTGGCAGTGAGACAGTTGTTACCTGGCAGTGAGACAGGTGTTACTGTGCAGTGAGACAGGTGTTACTGTGCAGTGAGACAGGTGTTACCTAGCAGTGAGACAGGTGTTACCTGGCAGTGAGACAGGGCCGTCAGAGCCTGTTTGTAGAGCTGAACAGCTTTCTGCTGCTTCCTCTGCTTCAGGTAACACTCTGCTAACGACTCACACACCTGAACCTCAGACAGGTGGTCCTCTGCAGACAGACAGGCAGAGACACAGACAGACACACAGACAGACAGGCAGAGAGACAGACACAGACAGGCAGAGAGACAGACAGACAGAGAAACCGACAGACAGACAGACAGACAGACAGGCAAACAGACAGGCAGGCAGGCAGGCAGGCAGACAGACAGAGAAACCGACAGATAGACAGACACAGACAGACAGACAGACAAACAGACAGACAGAGATACACAGACAGACAGACAGACAGACACATAGACAGACAGGCAGAGAGACAGACACAGACAGGCAGAGAGACAGACAGACAGAGAAACCGACAGACAGACAGACAGACAGACAGGCAAACAGACAGACACACAGACACACAGACAGACAGAAAGACAGGCAGACTATTTAGCAGAGCCACCATCTCTGCGTCCAGAGCTTAACGTAACTGAACTGTAATAAAGAGAGTCACCGGTGTCTCTGAAGCCCTGCAGAGCGTGGATGAAGCTCTCTGCTGCCTCCTCTTCGTCTCCCAGCTGACTGCAGGCAAACGCCAAGTTACTGAAGCAACGGGCCTGGTCCCCACGGCTACCCAGGGAGCCTGCACAGACAGACAGACAGGCAGGCAGACAGACAGACAGACAGAGAGGCAGACAGACAGACAGACAGACAGAGATACACAGACAGACAGACAGACAGAGAGGCAGACAGACAGAGAGGCAGACAGACAGACACACACACACACACACACACACACATACACAAAAAGTTACAATCAAACTGTATTCATAATTTGCCTTCAAAATAAAAAAGTATTTGACAAACTGAAACTGAAGGTGAGTGTGTTTGAATGTGTTTAGTATGTGGTCTGTCTGTCCCTTTGTGACTCCGTCAGTGATCAGATCTATAATAATAACCGTTCCTGACCGTAGAGCCCGGCAGCCAGCCGGTGGTAGCCCACGGCGGCGGCGAAGCAGCCGGCCGAGTTCAGGGCGGCTCCCAGGTTGTGCAGCACTCTGGCCAGCAGGGGGGGCTGCTGAGCTGCAGGGCTCAGGGCTCGCTGCAGGCACGCCACGGCCTCCTGGAAACACCGCAGCTGGCAGTAAGACACGCCCACGCACAGGTACAGCTCACCTGGACAGCAGCACACAATCATCAGCCAGTCTCATCTGATGTAGTGTAATAGGGGATATTCTAAAATGCTTAACATGAAACAGCTTAACGTGGCTTAAGGTCGGAAAACAATGATCAATGATCACCAAATTTCTCTCTCATATTGCTCCTCATAACCACTGAAAACTGTCCAAAAATCTAACCCACAGTCCAATTATTATGGACGTTATCTGACATTTACATTTACAATAGGCTCTAATGAAGCAGACACGCTTAATGTCACATAACGCCCATAATAATTGGACGTTGGGTTTGATTTTTTGACAGTTTTCAGTAGTTATGAGGAGCAATATGAGAGAGAAATTTGGTAATCATTGATCGTTGTTTAGGTACATTAAACCACTTCATAACATTCCCATGGCAACAGGGGAAAATGGCTGCTCTTGTGTGAAGTAAACGCAACATTTTGCGCGGAAATCGGCAATTTACGCGGCAAAAGTGCGCCATATTTGAAAGAAATGCGGCCCCCGCATAAATATGCAGACTTTGGGTGATTATGCATTGAATTATGAGATCACATGATCACGTTTTTCTGGAGGGACGCCTTCGGGAGTCAGCTGTGGGCGGGACTGTTGAGCTCTATATAATGTTTCTCTGTAGGAGGATTTAACCTGCCAGTCCTCATCGACACAGAGACACGAGTCATGTGTCTCTTCGCTGTGAGACAAGACTCAGCAGAAAGAATCAGGACAGCTCATAATAGAGCTCAACAGTCCCGCCTACAGCAGGTTCCAGAAGTAAAAATACAACCCAATTTCTCCATTGACAAAGTGGAGAATAAGCCATAAAATGGTAACCGTCGACGGTAGACTTAAAACCAGCTACGACATGACTCAGCGATTGTATATGCTCATATAGACGCCACAAATCATGGGGCACTACCCTTGTTTAGAGATAAATGTCTTTTATTCGCGATGTCTTGGATAAGTACTTCATTACCCACAATCCCACAGTGATGCCTCTGATTGGTGGAACTCATGCTGGTGAGGAGGGGGGGTGTCAGTACCCGATCTCTGCTGCCTGCACGATCCGTCACGAGGATTTACGACACTGCCCGAAGCACGATCTGTTCCACACTTCTGACGTTAGCCTCTACTTTAGCTAACGTTAGTTTAGCTAACAGCTAATTGGGCTAACTGCTAGCTGACAGCTTGATTCAGTCTAAAATAACGTTAACTCAAACTTAACACTGGGTTAACAGACGTTATATATGTTAACGGTTATTTTCAGGTTTTATTTTGAGGGTCTTTTAAAGTCATTACATGCTGTCTCAGCTAGCGGTTAGCCCAATTAGCTGTTAGCTAAACTAACGTTAGCTTCCTTTGTTCAGTGGTGCACGGTGGTTTATGGGATGAGTAGTTCCTTCGCTCTGAGATGACGATAGGTACACAGTCTTGTACCTTTGCCTTTTTTTGGGATTTTCTGTTTGTTTTTTTTACTCTAAATGATACGTTGTATGCATATGAGTCACGTAGCGTCTGGTTAGCCTAAGACATGGTCTAAAACTCTTTATATACAGATATTTACAGATGTCAACGGGAGAAATGACGGGACATTTACTTCAGGAAGCCAAGGTCTCTCAGAGGAGGGACTGTTGAGCTCTATGCTGTGAGACATGACTCAGCAGAAAGCAGTGTTTCCTTTAGGATTATTTTTAGCAGTGGGGGCCGGTCTGAACCCCCCCCCCCTATGAAACGGACCTGACACTTTGCTGTAACACAAACTAATATATCTATTCACCTCACACAATGAGACATATTTTCTGTTGTGATTGAACTGTATTTGTTGAGTTCCTATAGAGGCCTACTTTGATCTTGACAGACAGGCTAAGCATTCTGCAGCAAATCACAGTAACCCCGTATTAATTACAGTATCTTAATGCAGTGTGACTCAGCATGTAAATAATGCACCTCAAATACAAACATGGGCGATCGCTGTTACATCAAATCAACAGCCACGTGCAATTTAGCTCACAGGTGAAGAACACAAACAAGGAAAATCAAAAGTAAACTTTTAATTTGCTGGACCAGGCTTAAATGAACTGACAACGTAAGTTATACCACTTACAGTTCTCAAGGACGCACACACACCATCTCAACTGGCTAGTTATCGGGACAGCGTCTCTTTTTCCTTTCTCCCTTTTTCTGCCGAGTGACGTGCCGTGCATTCTTACTCCGGGTTTCCACTGGATGCAGAACGCCTGCGGACCGGCTCCGCTGCGGACCGGCTCCGTTGCGGACCGGCTCCGCTGTGGACCGGCTCCGTTGCGGACCGGCTCCGTTGCGGACCGGCTCCGCTGCGTGTCGACTGCGTGCTCCGCCGTCCGTCAACACCCACCAGGTCTGGATTTGTTGCGGCACGGCTGCAGCCATGACTGACAGCTGTAGTCACGAGGACCCACGAGATCTCACGAATTCACGTAGAATAGAACCACCAAACCACCAGCAGTTAGTTTCCATCCAGAGGAGTAGAGGGGAACAGTCTGAGCTGTTCTCAAGGTGTAGTGCAGGGAGATATGATCCGCCCTGAGCACGGTGGATTTTATTTTGAAAATTAAGCAGATGTTTGTTTTGTTTCTGTGCTCGACTTCCTGTCCCGCGCTATCTGCCGTGTGCTGAACTGCTGCGGAGCTCTCCGGCGTCCGTCAACAATAGAAGCTCTGGTATCTGCTCCGGAGGGCTGCAGATCATTACGCATCCAGTGGAAATTGCCGGTAGCAATGCAGCCCTATTTCTGATAGCGTGGGGGGCAGAAATGTTGCCGTGGGGGGGGGGGGCCTGCCACGGCCAAATCAACATAGAGGAAACACTGGAAAGAGTCAGGACAGCTCAGCATTATAGTGAAGTTAGGAAGCTCGTGTCAAATACTTGTCTCATCTTCACTTAGGACTGGAACATCAACTCAGGAGCTGTTCTGTACTGTATATATAGAAGCAGATTACCCAGAATCCTCGGGTCAGTGATGCTGTCTGTCACACTCAGACACTCTGTCAGCACGCTGATGATGTCATCACGGCTGAACTGATCTGATTGGATCATGTGACTTGCCGCCTCTTTGAGGGCAGCGGCTGCAGAATCCGACATGGCCGCCACTCTGTAGCTCTCTGCAGCGCGTAGTAGACTCTGAGAGGCAAGAAGCCAGTCCTACACACACACACACACACACACACACACACACACACACACAGACACACACACACACACACACACACACACAC
This sequence comes from Sander vitreus, assembly GCF_031162955.1. Taxonomy (NCBI): domain Eukaryota; kingdom Metazoa; phylum Chordata; class Actinopteri; order Perciformes; family Percidae; genus Sander; species Sander vitreus. The sequence goes on along the minus strand of NW_027595416.1, from coordinate 96,133 downwards.
ACACACACAGACAGACACATATACAGTTTTATTAAATAAACCTCTAAAGCCCCTGACCCACCAGACGGCCGTCAGCAGTAAAGCCAGTGGGACTGATCAGTCTCGAGAGATGAGAGACGAGATGTAATACGTCTCCATAACAGCAGGCGGCGCTAATCTGGATTGTTTCCCAGAAAATGAAAACCGGCAGCTGATTGGACAAACGCGTCACGGGTCTGGCTGCTCCCCGACCATCATGGCGTCTCGTTCAGAATACGATCTCATATTGTCCTAAAATAGTTCACCGTAACGTGTTTCTGGAAACATGTGAAGAGAGAAACAGGCCGTGCAGCTGCTGAATCTGTCTTCATCTCAGATCAACAAAGGTCAGTTTAACAGATGTTCATCAGATGTTGAGAGACGCTAGTCACGCTCATCCTGCTCCCCGTTTCCTGGTCAGCTCTCCACCAATCAGATGGCTCACTGAGTCTGACTGCCCGCCCTCCGACTCAACATGACATGTCCAAATGAAGGCCGACAGCTCCTCCTCTGACGACGGCACGGAAACCACCAACCAGTAGGAGTCACGACCTCGCCAGATTATCGGGTTGGTGCGTCTGAGCCTTTACTGTCACCTCAGTAAATGACCTGATGGAGCTCTCTGATTGGTTTAAAGTGAGAGGGAGACTGCAGCACTGTGACCTGATGGAGCTCTCTGATTGGTTTAAAGTGAGAGGGAGACTGCAGCACTGTGACCTGATGGAGCTCTCTGATTGGTTTAAAGTGAGAGGGAGACTGCAGCACTGTGACCTGATGGAGCTCTCTGATTGGTTTAAAGTGAGAGGGAGACTGCAGCACTGTGACCTGATGGAGCTCTCTGATTGGTTTAAAGTGAGAGGGAGACTGCAGCACTGTGACCTGATGGAGCTCTCTGATTGGTTTAAAGTGACATGTAGGACACACTCATTTCTCACTGCTGTTAAAACATCAACTATGGTATTGTTGTAATAAGGATGTGATGGTTGCTGGCTGTATCTGTCTGTCTGTTTGTCTGTCTGTCGCTCTCTCTCTCTCTCTGTCTCTCTGTCTGTTTGTCTGTCTGTCTGTCTCTCTCTCTCTGTCTGTCTGTCTGTCTCTCTGTCTGTCTCTCTCTCTCTCTGTCTGTCTGTCTGTCTCTCTCTCTGTCTCTCTCTCTGTCTGCCTGCCTGTCTGTCTGTCTGTCTGTCTGTCTCTCTCTGTCTGCCTGCCTGTCTGTCTGTCTGTCTGTCTGTCTGTCTATCTGCCTGCCTACCTGTCTGTCTCTCTCTCTGGTTCTGACCTTGTCTCTGCTGTAGCAGCGACTCATCTCCATGCAGGCGTCTCCCTCGTTGCGTCCGTCTCCCTGTGATCTGTACAGCTGAGCGGCCTGCAGGAAGTAGGCGGCAGCCTCTCGTCTCTGCCCCAGTGCATTGTGGGCCAGGGCCAGGTTGAACTGCAAGTCCGGGAGCCGGTCAGCCTTCGGCCCGGGCTGAGCCTGACGCAGGAAGTCCAAACCTTTCTCCGGCTGCTCCGCCTCCACGTAGGCGGCGCCGAGGTTAAAGGAGCAGGCCCCGAGAACTCGGGAGTCCTGCAGCTGGGGAGGAGCAGAGCATCATGGGAAATTAACCAGTCTCTTCCAGGGGTTGCTGCATGGAAGCCAAAACATCTGGATCGCCCCCTGGTGGCTTCACTTTGTACAGCGGGAGGAAGTGGATCTTTATTTTCAGTCTATGAGCTCCTCTAACGCCAAATCCACCAAACTCCATGTAAATAATCAGGACTTTTAGCGTGTATAGAGCCAGCATATTTCCACCAAACTCCATGTAAATAATCAGGACTTTTAGCGTGTATAGAGCCAGCATATCTCCACCAGACTCCATGTAAATAATCAGGACTTTTAGCGTGTATAGAGCCAGCATATCTCCACCAGACTCCATGTAAATAATCAGGACTTTTAGCGTGTATAGAGCCAGCATATCTCCACCAGACTCCATGTAAATAATCAGGACTTTTAGCGTGTATAGAGCCAGCATATCTCCACATGTAAATGGGTGAATTAAGGGTTTCTTTCAACCAAACCAGAGTGGTGATTGTTGGAACAGTGGAAAGATGAACCAAGACGGCTTTTGATAGTTTGGTTTAGTTTCTGTCCACTTTGAATGAAGTGTGTTTTACCATGATAAAAGTCCTGATTATTTACATGGAGTCTGGTGGAGTTTGGTGATGGTGACTTCAGGGCTGTTCCATTTTTAACTAAAAGGATCTTACTCTTTAACTAAAAGGTCTATCTCTGTAGGGATCCATCCCATAATGTTGTGTTGTTGCTGTCTCACCTGTGTTGTGTTGCTGTCTCACTTGTGTTGTTGCTGTCTCACATGTGTTGTGTTGTTATCTCACCTGTGTTGTGTTGTTGTTTCACCTGTGTTGTGTTGTTGCCTCACCTGTGTTGTGTTGTTGTCTCACCTGTGTTGTGTTGTTGTCTCACCTGTGTTGTGTTGCTGTCTCACTTGTGTTGTTGCTGTCTCACATGTGTTGTGTTGTTGTCTCACCTGTGTTGTGTTGTTGCCTCACCTGTGTTGTGTTGTTGTCTCACCTGTGTTGTGTTGCTGTCTCACCTGTGTTGTGTTGTTGCTGTCTCACCTGTGTTGTGTTGTTGTTTCACCTGTGTTGTGTTGTTGTCTCACTTGTGTTGTGTTGCGGTCTCACCTGTGTTGTGTTGTTGCTGTCTCACCTGTGGTGTGTTGTTGTCTCACCTGTGTTGTGTTGTTGTTGCCTCACCTGTGTTGTGTTGCTGTCTCACCTGTGGTGTGTTGTTGTCTCACCTGTGTTGTCGCCTCACCTGTGTTGTGTTGTTGCCTCACCTGTGTTGTGTTGCTGTCTCACCTGTGTTGTGTTGCTGTCTCACCTGTGGTGTGTTGTTGTCTCACCTGTGTTGTGTTGTTGTTGTCTCACCTGTGTTGTGTTGCTGTCTCATCTGTGTTGTGTTGCTGTCCCACCTGTGTTGTGTTGCTGTCTCACCTGTGTTGTGTTGTTGATGTCTCACCTGCGTTGTGTTGCTGTCTCACCTGTGTTGTGCTGTTATCTCACCTGTGTTGTGTTGCTGTCTCACCTGTGTTGTGTTGTTGTTGCCTCACCTGTGTTGTGTTGCTGTCTCACCTGTGGTGTGTTGTTGTCTCACCTGTGTTGTGTTGTTGTTGTCTCACCTGTGTTGTGTTGTGTTGTTGTTTCACCTGTGTTGTTGTCTCACCTGTGTTGTTGTCTCACCTGTGTTGTTGCCTCACCTGTGTTGTGTTGCTGTCTCATCTGTGTAGTGTTGTTGCTGTCTCACCTGTGTTGTGTTGTTGCTGTTTCACCTGTGTTGTGTTGTTGTCTCACCTGTGTTGTGTTGCTGTCTCACCTGTGTTTTGTTGCTGTCTCACCTGTGTTGTGTTGTTGTTTTCTCACCTGTGTTGTGTTGTTGTTGTCTCACCTGTGTTATGTTGCTGTCTCACCTGTGTTGTGTTGTTGTCTCACCTGTGTTGTGTTGTTGTCTCACCTGTGTAGTGTTGTTGCTGTCTCACCTGTGTTGTGTTGTTGCTGTTTCACCTGTGTTGTGTTGTTGTCTCACCTGTGTTGTGTTGCTGTCTCACCTGTGTTTTGTTGCTGTCTCACCTGTGTTGTTGTTTTCTCACCTGTGTTGTGTTGTTGTTGTCTCACCTGTGTTGTGTTGCGGTTGCCTCACCTGTGTTGTGTTGCTGTCTCACCTGTGGTGTGTTGTTGTCTCACCTGTGTTGTGTTGTTGTTGTCTCACCTGTGTTGTGTTGCTGTCTCACCTGTGTTGTGTTGCTGTCCCACCTGTGTTGTGTTGCTGTCTCACCTGTGTTGTGTTGTTGATGTCTCACCTGCGTTGTGTTGCTGTCTCACCTGTGTTGTGCTGTTATCTCACCTGTGTTGTGTTGCTGTCTCACCTGTGTTGTGTTGCTGTCTCACCTGTGTTGTGTTGTTGTCCCACCTGTGTTGTGTTGCTGTCTCACCTGTGTTGTGTTGTTGTTGTTGTCTCACCTGTGTTGTGTTGCTGTCTCACCTGTGTTGTGTTGTTGTTGTCTCACCTGTGTTGTGTTGCTGTCTCACCTGTGTTGTGTTGCTGTCTCACCTGTGTTGTGTTGTTGTCTCACCTGTGTTGTGCTGTTATCTCACCTGTGTTGTGTTGCTGTCTCACCTGTGTTGTGTTGCTGTCTCACCTGTGTTGTGTTGTTGTTGTTGTCTCACTTGTGTTGTGTTGCTGTCTCACCTGTGTTGTGTTGTTGTTGTCTCACCTGTGTTGTGTTGCTGTCTCACCTGTGTTGTGTTGCTGTCTCACCTGTGTTGTGTTGTTGTCTCACCTGTGCTGCAGCCTTCAGAGCGCTGTTGAAGCAGCTCAGAGCGTCTTCAGAGCGTCCGTCCTGCAGAGCTCTGTGTCCCGCAGACGTTAACTCCTCGATGTCCTGCATCCTCTTCTTCCTCTTCTTCTTCAGCTTCACCTCATCCTCACCCGGAGCAGACGCAGCAGTCGCCATGACGACCTGCAGGATGACTCACCTGGACACAGTCTGAAGACACACAGAGACACGAGAACACCTGATGAGTCTGAACCAAACCGTCAGAGTCAACGTAGCTTTAGAGCTTTTAGTTATGATCTTATTAAAGTGCTCATATTATGCTCATTTTCAGGTTCATAATTGTATTTTGAGGTTGTATCAGAATATGTTTACATGGTTTAATTTTCAAAAAACATCATATTTTTGTTGTACTGCACATTTCTGCAGCTCCTCTTTTCACCCTGTGTTCAGGTCTCTGTTTTAGCTACAGAGTGAGACCTCTCACTGCTGTAACATCTTTGTTGGCAGTCGCACATGCTCAGTAGCTAGGTAAGGACTACGTGCTCAGTAGCTAGGTAAGGACTACGTGCTCAGTAGCTAGGTAAGGACTACGTGCTCAGTAGCTAGGTAAGGACTACGTGCTCAGTAGCTAGGTAAGGACTACGTGCTCAGTAGCTAGGTAAGGACTACGTGCTCAGTAGCTAGGTAAGGACTACACGCTCAGTAGCTAGGTAAGGACTACACGCTCAGTAGCTAGGTAAGGACTATATGCCTACATGCTCAGTAGCTAGGTAAGGACTACATGAGCTAGCTAGCTGTTTCTCCAACTTCAGTAGAACAAGGCAGGATTAGCTGGGAGACTTCTTCTAAACGAGGGCACACTTCCACCTTTGTGTGGAATACCTGCAGAACAGGGACATGGAAGTAGTTCTTTTGTAGATTATGGTGAACTAGTGTGTGTTGTAGCAGTGTTTTGCCATTGAGAACAAGCTAGCACTAGCATGCTAACGGTTAGCCCCCTAGCCCCCTCGTCTCAGCTAGTGACGTAGAAAGCCGTGCAGATGTTGACCACCTGACCCAGAGACTGAAGACAGGACACATTCAGAAACCGTCTCTCACTCAGAACAGCATGGATGTTTTTTTCAAAGTTTGTATGAAGCACGAGAGACACAAAATAACGCCCCAAATCCCAGAAAAAGAGTTTTTTTCATAATATGGGCCAATATGGCACTTTAATGTTTAATATGTTTGTTTATGTATGCACCAATATCACCAAGGGAAAGTCCACAAAGGTGTAACTTACTGGGGCAAGAAGCTCTCTGATTCTGATGCTAAAGCTAAGCTAACACCTCCCTCTGCTGGACGGGTCAGCTCATCACCTGAACTGTAAAAATAAGAGCTCCTATAATGAGTGATTATCTCCACGTTGGATTCATGTGTAGGTTATTTCCTGGATGAAGGGATGAGTTGTTCTGTCTCTAAAATGTGGATCAGAGTTTCCCAAAAAGTCCAAGATGACGTCCTCAAATGTCTTGTTTTGTCCACAAGATCTTCACTAGATTCTATTCAGTCCTTTCCTGCTCCTGTCTATGTGTGCTCTGACCTGTAGGGTGCTTTTCAGCACTGGCACTTTACATGTTAAACATATTTTTATTATGGGTATAATGGCATGCATCCATTGAAGGGGGGGGGGTATATATGACGTCCTGATATGAATGCTTTCTGTTTCTGTTTTGTAATGAGCAGACTGCAGTGCATTCCTAGTTGCATGGAAATAAACTATTGAATCTTGAATCTTTTAACTCAGCAACGCCTGAGTTATAACACAATATACGGATTATTACAGAGAAATCATACAAAGTATACGCAGAGGCATCGATCAGATGAAAGATCAAATACTGGAAATTAGTCTTCATTCTTACACTGTTTAAACCAATATTACACAGTGTGTGTGTGTGTGTGTGTGTGTGTGTGTGTGTCTGTGTGTGTGTCTGTGTGTGTGTGTGTGTGTGTGTGTGTGTGTGTGTGTGTGTGTGTGTGTGTGTGTGTGTGTGTGTCTGTCTGTCTGTGTGTGTGTGTGTGTGTGTGTGTGTGTGTGTGTGTGTGTGTATCTGTGTGTGTATCTGTGTGTGTGTATCTGTGTGTGTATTTGTGTGTGTGTGTGTGTCTGTTTGTGTGTGTGTATCTGTGTGTATCTGTGTGTGTGTGTGTGTGTGTATGTGTGTGTGTGTGTGTGTGTGTGTGTGTGTGTGTGTGTGTGTGTGTGTGTGTGTGTGTGTGTGTGTGTGTGTGTGTGTGTGTGTGTGTGTGTGTGTGTGTGTGTGTGTGTGTGTGTGTGTGTGTGTGTGTGTGTGTGTGTGTGTGTGTGTGTGTGTGTGTGTGTGTGTCTGTCTGTCTGTCTGTCTGTGTGTGTGTGTGTGTGTGTGTGTGTGTGTGTGTGTGTGTGTGTGTGTGTGTGTGTGTGTGTGCTGTCTGTCTGTCTGTCTGTCTGTCTGTCTGTCTGTCTGTCTGTGTGTGTGTGTGTGTGTGTGTGTGTGTGTGTGTGTGTGTGTGTGTGTGTGGGTAGTTAGATGCAGTGAGTATTTCTACACTGTAGTATTTAGTACTTGTACTGCTTCCTCCTACGTCTCCCTTCCACTTACACACTATTATTAGCATTAGCTAACTTATTGCACCTGCCTTTACAGTGAGTTAGGAGTGTTAGCAGTTAGCAGAGTTAGCAGAGTTAGCAGCCCTTACTGTTACCAGGTGAAGATAAAGATGTAGTTCCTCCATATTGAGCCGTAAGACGTTTTCCTCTCCTGCTGAATGCATAAATAGATGGCTGTCACTGTTGTTGACTCCGTTGCCATGGCAACACTGAAACAAACAAAACGTAAAGAAGAGAATAAAGTAAATAAACGATGTGACGGACAGAGAGTGTAACATGTGAAGTAAGGAGTTCATTTAAAACAACCTGTTAGTTTACTTTAGTTTAGTTAAGGTAGGTGTGAATGTTTTAACGATAGGAAAATACAAAGACCACAATGCAACGCGACAACATTCCAGCCAACGGGCGGAGCGACTGGTCGTTCGACCAATCAGTGAGCGGCGGGAGCTTTCAAACTTCTGACCGGAAGAATCTCGGAGCAGCAGCGGACAGTTTGAAGGCGACAGAGCCGAGTTTGACGCGTTTTCATAGTGTTTCCGTTAAACCGGAGAGATTTGTCCTCAGAGACCGAGTCACCGAGGAGATTAATACACAGACAGGTTTCCCGCCGAAGGAAGAACACACGAAGATAACTGACCAACATGGCGGACTCCTCCGGACGCTGTGAGTCAAATAAACATGTTTACCTTTTTATAATCATATCTTCTACTGCTATATATACATGGTGACTCTCTCTGTGTGTGTGTGTGTGTGTGTGTGTGTGTGTGTGTGTGTGTGTGTGTGTGTGTGTGTGTGTGTGTGTGTGTGTCTGTCTCTGTCTGTCTCTGTGTGTCTCTGTGTGTGTGTGTGTGTCTGTGTGTGTGTGTCTCTGTGTGTGTGTGTGTGTGTGTGTGTGTGTGTGTGTGTGTGTGTGTGTGTGTGTGTGTGTGTGTGTGTGTGTGTGTGTCTCCAGATGAGCGTCTGACAGCAGAGCAGATGGATGAACAGAGGATCCAGAATGTGGCCTATCAGTACCTCTGCAGGCTGGAGGAGGCCAAGAGGTCAGTGGGTCCACTTCTCACCTGGTTCTAGTCCAGACTCTACCGGTTTATTCTTCAGACCTGGTTCTAGTCCAGACTTCAGACCTGGTTCTAGTCCAGACTAGACTTATTCTTCTTCAGGAGCTCCTACATTCAGCAGTCTATGATCCAGGTCTCTCCTGCTGCTTGTCCAGACTAGGACTGTTGCATTCATGATATTGGAGGGATGATCCATTTTTTGGATCATCATTCTCATTGAAACACAAATCAAAATGTGCTATAGTCATGTAGCGTGATTCTTGCGATCTGTAGCAAACAAAGATGTCTTCTGTAGTCTGTAGGATGGGATTTGTAGTCCAGGACGTCTCTGCAGCTCCACGATACTTCATTCAGAACGGGTTGACACAGATTTGTCCTTTAAGAAATATTGCGCCCCCTGCGTTTTGGATATTGCACTAGTCCATGTTGCGATTTGGATAAATTGGATTGATTGTGCAGCCTAGGGCTGTAACGGTATGAAATATACCTCATATACCTCACGGTCATAGTGACCAAAATGATCACAGTATTTAAAAAAAATGTTCAACAAGCTGAAATAGTTTCACAAAGTGTAACAGACAGAACTGTCTTCACTCAAATGTCGCTGGGCATTCTTCTAATAACCAAAATATTCTTCTAATAACCAAAATATTCTTCTAATAACCAAAATATAGGGCGCCTGGGTAGCTCACCTGGTAGAGCGCACGCCCATATATAGAGGTGTACTCCTCGACGCAGCGGCCGTGGGTTCGACTCCGACCTGCGGCCCTTTGCTGCATGTCATCTAAAGCCTAAAAGAAATAACCAAAGGAGACCCAGACCTGCGTACGTAAGAGACCCAGACCTGCGTACAGACCTGCGTATGTAGGAGACCCAGACCTGCGTACGTAGGAGACCCAGACCTGCGTACAGACCTGCGTATAGACCTGCGTACGTAGGAGACCCAGACTTGCGTACGTAGGAGACCCAGACCTGCGTACGTAGGAGACCCAGACCTGCGTACGTAGGAGACCCAGACCTGCGTACGTAGGAGACCCAGACTTGCGTACGTAGGAGACCCAGACCTGCGTACAGACCTGCGTATGTAGGAGACCCAGACCTGCGTACGCAGCCCACCAACTGGAAACATGTAACTACACGTGGAGTTGACGCGCGCCGTGTCTTGGTAGCGTTGCGTTTTCCCCAATGAATCAGGCTTTACTCTGTGTCCACGCATTGATGACGTCATGTGTGACCTCGCTGTCCCAGGTGGATGGAGGCGTGTCTAGGGGAGGCGCTTCCTGCTCCCTCTGAGCTGGAGGAGGCGCTGAGGAACGGAGTCTTCCTCGCCAAGCTGGGTCACCGCTTCGCTCCCAACGCCGTCGCTCTGAAGAAGATCTACGACCCCGAGCAGCTCCGCTACCAGGTCTCACACACACACACACACAGATATATACACACACACACACACACACACACACACACACACAGATATATATATATATATACACACACACACACACACACACAGATATATATATATACACACACACACAGATAGAGAGAGAGAGAGAGAGAGATATATATATATATATATATATATATATATATATATATATATATATATATATATATATATATACATACATACACACACACAGAGATACACACACACATACACACATGCACAGACACACACAGATACAGACAGACACACACACACAGAGATACACGCACACACAGACAGACAGACAGTCATCACTAACAGGTGTGTGTGTGTGTCTGTGTGTCTGTGTGTGTGTGTGTGTGTATGTGTGTGTGTGTCTCTCTGTGTGTGTGTGTGTGTGTGTGTCTCTGTGTGTGTGTGTGTGTGTGTCTCTCTGTCTGTGTGTGTGTCTCTGTCTGTGTGTGTCTCTGTGTGTGTGTGTGTGTGTGTGTGTGTGTGTGTGAGATCAGGCGGCTGGTCTTCAGTTCCGTCACACCGACAACATCAACCACTGGAGGAACGCCATGACGACGCTCGGCCTGCCAGCGGTCAGTAATAGATTACTCACAGGATTTATTAGAGTATATTAATCGTTGAGAGTATATTAATCGTTGAGAGTATATTAACCGTTGAGAGTATATTAATCGTTGAGAGTATATTAAATGTTGTTGTCAGATCTTCCACCCAGAAACTACAGACGTGTACGACAGGAAGAACATGCCCCGAGCTGTTTACTGCATCCACGCTCTCAGGTCAGAGCCCCTGTCTCTCTCTCTCTCTGTGTCTCTCAGGTCATATCACTTGTCTCTCTCTCTCAAGTCACATCACCTGTCTCTCAGGTCAGAGCCCCTGTCTCTCTCTCTCTCTCTCTCTCTCTCTCTCTCTGTGTCTCTCAGGTCACATCACCTGTCTCTCTCTCTCGCTGTGTCTCTCAGGTCCCATCACCTGTCTCTTTCTCTCTGTGTCTCTCAGGTCAGAGCCCCTGTCTCTCTCAGCTCTCTCTCAGGTCACATCACCTGTCTCTCTCTCTCTCTCTCTCTCTCTCTCTCTCTCAGGTCACATCACCTTTCTCTCTCTCTCTCTCTCTCTCTCTCTCTCTCTCTCTGCAGCCTGTCTGTGTCTCTGTGTTAACAGCCTGTCTGTCTCTCTGCAGCCTGTACCTATACAGACTGGGTCTGGCTCCACAGATCCAGGATCTCTACGGGAAAGTCAAGTTCACAGGTACATACCAGACAGATGATATTATTATTATTATTGTTGTTGTTGTTGTTGTTGTTGTTGTTATTATCGTCATCATCATTATTATTCTCATTATTATATTATTATGATTATTAATATTATTATAATTATTATTATTATAATAATTATTATTATTAATATTATGATGATTATTATTATTAATAATATTATATTTATTATGATTATTGATATATGCTGACCTGTTGTGTTCAGAGGAGGAGATCAACAACATGAAGAGTGAGCTGGATAAATATGGGATCCAGATGCCGGCCTTCAACAAGATCGGAGGGATTCTGGCCAATGAGCTGTCAGTGGACGAGGCTGCAGGTACAGATAGACAGCAGCTGATTGGCTGATGGGGAGAGGAGCAGACAGTGACCCAGCCTCTCTGTTTTTTCCCATCAGCCCATGCGGCGGTGATAGCCATCAACGAGGCGGTGGACCGAGGACAGGTGGCGGGGACGGCATCCGCTCTGAGGAACCCCAACGCTCAGCTGGCCGAGCTGCAGGACGCGCTGATGGCCGTCTACCAGGAGATGCTGCAGCAGGACAAGAACAGGAAGAGACACGCAGCCAATAGGGTGAGAGAACCAATCAGGGGGCAGCAGGCAGCCAATAGGGTAAGAGAACCAATCAGAGGCAGCAGGCAGCCAGTAGGGTGAGAGAACCAATCAGGAGGGTGTGTGTGTGTGTGTGTGTGTGTGTGTGTGTGTGTGTGTGTGTGTGTGTGTGTGTGGGGTCTTCTAGTAATCTGTGTGTGTGTGTGTGTGTGTCAGGGTGGAGGTCCAGAGGAGAAAGACATCTATGAAGAGTTTCTGACTCGGAGAGAAATCCAGAACAACATCAACCTGGTTAACGGTGAGTCCATCACACCAAACTCCAGCCAAATAACCTCCACTTCAGAATCTGTGTCTAGATTTGATCAGCGCTGGTTAATATCTATAATATTTATTACGTGTGTGAGGTGGTTTACGTCTATAATATCTCTGGTTTCTATATTTCTGCTCTCTCTCTCAGTGCGCTGGGCGGTGGAGCAGGTGGATGAAGCTCTGGACTCTGCAGATGAACTCTCTCTGCTGTCGGCTCTGCAGCTGCCATGTTTGGCCCTCAGGGGCCTCCGTACTGAAAACAGCCCCTGGTACCTGGACCAGCTGTCTGCAGATCGCCAGCAGAAAGCCCTGGTACACACACACACACACACACACATTTTATATATACACACACACACACACACTGATACTTTATACACAAACACACGCACACACACACACATACTTTATATACACACACACACACACACACTGATACTTTATACACAAACACACGCACACACACACACACATACTTTATATACACACACACACACATACTTTATATACACACACACACTCATACTTTATATACACACACACACACACTGATACTTTATACACACACTACTCACACATACTTTATACACACACACACACACTCACACTTTATATACACACACACACTCATACTTTATATACACACACACACATTCATACTTTATATACACACACACACACTCATACTTTATATACACACACACACACACTCATACTTTATATACACACGCACACACACACTCTCACACACTTTATATACACACACACACACACTCATACTTTATATACACACACACACATTCATACTTTATATACACACACACACACACTCATACTTTATATACACACACACTCATACTTTATACACACACACACACTCATACTTTATATACACACACACACACACACACACACACACACTATCCCTCACAGAGAAATCCTTCTACACAGTCAGAAATCAACCATGTGGGTCGTGAACAGGGAGATAATGTTCTAAAGATCAGTGATCAGGTGGAGGCAGGCTCAGTTTGGGGTAGTACTGTTGAAGTATCAGGCTGTAATACTACTTCATTAGAAAGACATGTCGTCACTACTGGACACATCTTTACTGAAATAAAGTCCACGGTGGACACAAGAAGGGGCGGGGCTGACACACAGGAAGGGGCGGGGCTTCTCTTTAAGACAACAGCATTGAGTGTGTGAAGACGTAACGCTGTGACCTCTGACCTCAGGATGAGGGGTGTGTTGATCCTCTGGATCCTGACGAGCTGCAGGAAGCCGTAACCCTCGGCAACCAGGAGGCTCACCGAGCCAGGACAGGTGAGTCCTGGGATCCCAGCTGAAATCATTAAGGGGTGGTTTGACCTCGTCGTTGGGGTTGGGCATCGTTTGGATTTTAACGATTCTGATTCTTTGGGGGGGGGTAAAATAAGCCCGACTAGAGCGCTGCTTACTGAGCTCCACGGCTGCCGCACAACAACAGCCTGGTCGCTATGGAAACCCAAACTTACGCATGTTAAATTAGGAACCCGTGATCAGATTTGAAACCCAACCCTCCAAACCAGGAGGGTCAAACTCAGGTTCCCAGACATGGACAGGTTACTGCGTGTCACTTCTTTAACATTGTTGTTGTTTGTGTTCAGATGTTTTCGGGGCTTTCTCAGACATTTGTCACCTTTTGGTAAATTAGTTGCTTTTTGTGACATTGTTGTACAGTTTGTCCTACAAAAGTCCTGAAAGAGCTTCTTCTGGGGGCTTCTGATTCTCAGTTTGCTTTCCTGTTAACGTCCGGTAGTTGCAGTTTAAAACTAGGCAGGCCCAAATCTATTGTGAACCCAAACTGATATACGGCCCGGATCTGAATCTGCAACGGGCCGGATTTGGCCCGCGGGCCTCGAGTTTGACCCGTGTGCTTTAAACGATTCCAAATCATCCCAATAACTATTCTACTGGAATCGTGATTTTTGAAACGATTCCAAGTAGGAATCCGTTCTCGATGCCCAACCCTACTCGTCATAGTGGAGCAAGGCCAGTGTGGAGGTAACGGGACAATCAGAGAACCTCAGAGTCCCGTTGACACCTCTGTCCTCTGCAGATCTCACTATTGAAACTTCCTCTGAAAACGGGAGAATCTCAACGAGCCGCCTAGTTGACGTCAACTCGGCGGCCCCTCCTCATCTGGCTCTAGTCTCTCTCTTTATCACGCCCCAACATTTCCACAGGCTACACCACTGACCTGAGGTCAGCTAGTCTTCTGAACAGGTCGCGCAGATCTCAGACATTGTTAACATTGTTAATCTGATATTTTACCACTAAATTCACTTCTGAGACTTTTCTATGCGAGAAATCAACTATGTAGAGGTCAGATATGGGCCGTTTTACCAAAATTGTTCCAAATAGAGCCATATTCACAGGGTAGTTAAGGGCCCATCAAATAGCAACGGGGCCATTTTCAGCCCAACCAATGTTCCATACCCTTAGGAGACCTTCAGGAACAGAGTGAGATACCCTAAATCATCATTCACCACCCCTTTAAGACAAAAGTTATCAAAACTTTCTGATCGTGTGTGTGTGTGTGTGTGTGTGTGTGTGTGTGTGTGTGTGTGTGTCTCAGTGGATGCAGCCCTGCAGAAAGTGAATGAGTCTCTGTGTCTCAGTGACCCCCGACACACCGTCAGCTGTCTGATGACCTCTGACCTTCAGCTTCCTCAAGTGTTCCCGTTCGCTGCCTCTCTTTACCACCGAGAGCTGCAGCTGCTGCAGAGACAGAGCACTCAGGTACACCTGCAGAACACACGCCTGAGAGACGGAGCACACAGGTACACCTGCAGAACACACACCTGAGAGACAGAGCACACAGGTACACCTGCAGAACACACGCCTGAGAGACAGAGCACTCAGGTACACCTGCAGAACACACACCTGAGAGACAGAGCACTCAGGTACACCTGCTGAACACACACCTGAGAGACAGAGCACACAGGTACACCTGCAGAACACACACCTGAGAGACAGAGCACACAGGTACACCTGCAGAACACACACCTGAGAGAGAGAGAGAGAGAGAGAGAGAGAGAGAGAGCACACAGGTACACCTGCAGAACACACCTGAGAGACAGAGCACTCAGGTACACCTGCAGAACACACACCTGAGAGACAGAGCACACAGGTACACCTGCAGAACACACACCTGAGAGACAGGAGTTCATTTCTCTATCCAGCAGAATCAAAGTTCTGATCCATTAGGGAGCAGAGACTCTTCACTTATTAGCGACGTTAAGAGGCAGAGGGGAGGGAACCCTGAAGGTCTCTGTTCCTCTGCTGCCCCCTGCTGGGGGAACCCAGAAGCACCTGTCCTCAGTCTGGACTTATGACATCATTTAGATCTGTTGACATTAATATATGTCCTCAGTCTGGACTTATGACATCATTTAGATCTGTTGACATTAATATTTGTCCTCAGTCTGGACTTATGACATCATTTAGATCTGTTGACATTAATATATGTCCGCAGTCTGGACTTATGACATCATTTAGATCTGTTGACATTAATATATGTCCTCAGTCTGGACTTATGACACCATTTAGATCTGTTGACATTAATATATGTCCTCAGTCTTGACTTATGACATCATTTAGATCTGTTGACATTAATATTTGTCCTCAGTCTGGACTTATGACATCATTTAGATCTGTTGACATTAATATTTGTCCTCAGTCTGGACTTATGACATCATTTAGATCTGTTGACATTAATATTTGTCCTCAGTCTGGACTTATGACATCATTTAGATCTGCTGACATTAATATATGTCCTCAGTCTGGACTTATGACATCATTTAGATCTGTTGACATTAATATATGTCCTCAGTCTGGACTTATGACACCATTTAGATCTGTTGACATTAATATTTGTCCTCAGTCTGGACTTATGACACCATTTAGATCTGTTGACATTAATATATGTCCTCAGTCTGGACTTATGACATCATTTAGATCTGTTGACATTAATATATGTCCTCAGTCTGGACTTATGACACCATTTAGATCTGTTGACATTAATATATGTCCTCAGTCTGGACTCATGACATCATTTAGATCTGTTGACATTAATATATGTCCTCAGTCTGGACTTATGACATCATTTAGATCTGTTGAATGCAGTCTGAGTGTTTGCTGTCCTCCTCCAGGGGGCGCTGCAGCAGGAGGAGCTGTTTGTTGCCGTGGAGATGCTGTCGGCTGTTGCTCTCATCAATCAGGCGTTGGAGGCGGGACGTGTGCAGCAGTTCAGCTGCTCATTGGTCAGTCCGTCTGCAGGACTCTCTGATGTTGAGGACTCTCTGCTGGACAGGTACGACTAGGGCCGGTGTCATTACATTACACTAGGGCTGCACGACATGAGGAAAATATGCCATATGCAATAATGTTGTTGAATATCACGATAAGGAGATTACTGCGATGGATGAACAGATATTAAAGTGTTCTCAGTTCTGACTTTCTTTCAGTATTCTTCTAAAATACAACAAACTGCTTGTTGAATTAAAACAAATAAAAGGAAATCATTTCTAACTTTCTTGTAGTGAACAAATTGACGATTGACTTGAACATGAGTTACATTTAAATTTTTACTGATATTTTCTTTCAACTAACAAACAATCTGGTAGTGTCTCTAGCGATACGTAACGTTGCAGCCTTTTGTGATATGTATAACCGTTGATATTGCGATAAGAAACAGCCCTACATTACATTCACTAGAGCCAGTTAGTCTGGAAGCTGTCAGGTCCCAGAGTCCCACGGGGTCTTACTCCGGGTTTCCACTGGATGCAGAACGCCTGCGGACCGGCTCCGTTGCGGACCGGCTCCGCTGCGTGTCGACTGCGTGCTCCGCCGTCCGTCAACACCCACCAGGTCTGGATTTGTTGCGGCACGGCTGCAGCCATGACTGACAGCTGTAGTCACGAGGACCCGCGAGATCTCACGAATTCACGTAGAATAGAACCACCAAACCACCAGCAGTTAGTTTCCATCCAGAGGAGTAGAGGGGAACAGTCTGAGCTGTTCTCAAGGTGTAGTGCAGGGAGATATGATCCGCCCTGAGCACGGTGGATTTTATTTTGAAAATTAAGCAGATGTTTGTTTTGTTTCTGTGCTCGACTTCCTGTCCCGCACTATCTGCCGTGTGCTGAATTGTTGCGGAGCTCTCCGGCGTCCGTCAACAACAGAAGCTCTGGTATCTGCTCCGGAGGGCTGGGACGGAGTAGGGACTGCTGCAGGAGAAAAATAGCATGATGTCTCTAGACCTACAGCCAGTCACAGCGGTGATGGTGATGGTGGTGGTGATGATGATGAAGATGATGGTGTCTCCTTCAGGTACTTTGAGTGTCTGGTTGGTTGGAAGAGGAAACAGCTGAACGGAGATCTGCTGACCTGGAATCAGCTGCAGGAAGGAATCAACTCTGTTAACAACTCCGCTCAGGACGAACACCAACGTATGACGCATACACACACACGCATACACACACGCATACACACACACAGACACACACACACACACACACACACACACACACACACACACAGAGACATGGTAGATTTGGGCTGATATCTGGTGTCACAGGTTCGGTGTATGAGGTTAAGGTGCTGTGATTTCATCTGAACAGACTGATCAGAAACCTGTTCCTGGACCGCAGAGTTACTCACTCAGCTACTGCTCACTGACATCACTGTCACTTCAATCAGATATACACCATCAGCCAAGCCTCACTCTCTCTGCTGTGTGTGTGTGTGTGTGTGTGTGTGTGTGTATGTGTGTGTGTGTGTGTGTGTGTGTGTGTGTGTGTGTGTTCAGAGGTGGTGTGTGTGCGTGTGGTGAATGAGGCAGTGCTGCGAGGAGACCGTGACCAGCTGCTGTCTGCTCTGCTGCTGCCCTCCTGTGGAGAGGAGGAGGTACTACCTGAAAACATCTGGAGGTACCTGACACTGCTGCAGAGAGCCAGGGAGCACAGAGCCAAGGTACACACACACACACACACAGAGAGCCATGCACGTACAGACACACACCAACATTTTTCGTCTGCCTTTTTTTCACCATTTGTTCTCCTTTCTAAAGATGTTTGGCATCTTTCCCAACGTTTGTTGCTACTTTTTTATGTTTGTAGCTTATAAGTCATGTGACCCTCTGTCAGGTGAGCAGAGACCCAGGAGCTGAGCTGTGGTTGGCTGATATCCAGGAAGCTGTGAGGAGAGCCAATCAGCAGAGCCAGACAGCTCTAAAGAGTGAGTTCTGAGCAGTTATTGATCTATCTATTGATATTGATCTTTGATCTTTTTTAAATAGTTTGGAACATTTTGAAAAGTGATCGCTGATATTATTTTATCATTTTATTTGTCAGCCTGTTGATTGCAAATAAATGAACGTGTGTGTGTGTGTGTGTGTGTGTCTCTTTGTCTGTGTGTGTGTGTGTGTGTGTGTGTGTGTGTATGTGTGTGTGTGTGTGTGTGTGTGTGTGTGTGTGTGTGTCTCTCTTTGTCTGTGTGTGTCTCAGTGTGTCTGTCCCTGGCTGCAGTGAACCAGGCTGTGAAGGAGAACAGAGAGAGTCAGACTCTTCGTGTCCTGAGTCTTCCTCAACTTCAGCTGCAGGAAGTACTTCCTGTCTGCGCCGCCGAGTATCAGAGAGAGCTGCTCAGTCTGATCACACAGAGGACGCTCGCAGGTACACATCACCCACAATGCACTGCTGCCAGGATCCAAACTCTAACTGCTGTATGCAACATGTACAGTGGTTTGAGTCTCTGTGTCTGAGAGTCTGTCTCTGTGTCTGAGAGTCTGTCTCTGTGTTCAGGAGACAACAGGAGTCCGTGGGTTCGGGTCCAGCTGGACGATGGCTCGTTTTTCTTCCTGGACTTGAAGAGACTGCAGGGAGGCTGGGAGAAACCCAACGGCTTCGTACACAACAGCGTGTTCCTCGACAAGCAGCAGATACAGGTGAGAGACGCCTGTAGGGCTCCTGGACAGGTAACATACAGGTGAGAGACACCTGTAGAGCTCCTGGACAGGTAACATACAGGTGAGAGACGCCTGTAGGGCTCCTGGACAGGTAACATACAGGTGAGAGACGCCTGTAGGGCTCCTGGACAGGTAACATACAGGTGAGAGACGCCTGTAGGGCTCCTGGACAGGTAACATACAGGTGAGAGACACCTGTAGAGCTCCTGGACAGGTAACATACAGGTGAGAGACACCTGTAGGGCTCCTGGACAGGTAACATACAGGTGAGAGACGCCTGTAGGGCTCCTGGACAGGTAACATACAGGTGAGAGACGCCTGTAGGGCTCCTGGACAGGTAACATACAGGTGAGAGACGCCTGTAGGGCTCCTGGACAGGTAACATACAGGTGAGAGACACCTGTAGAGCTCCTGGACAGGTAACATACAGGTGAGAGACACCTGTAGAGCTCCTGGACAGGTAACATACAGGTGAGAGACACCTGTAGGGCTCCTGGACAGGTAACATACAGGTGAGAGACACCTGTAGAGCTCCTGGACAGGTAACATACAGGTGAGAGACACCTGTAGAGCTCCTGGACAGGTAACATACAGGTGAGAGACACCTGTAGGGCTCCTGGACAGGTAACATACAGGTGAGAGACGCCTGTAGGGCTCCGGCTCTCTCCGTCCATATCAACAATCTCTGGTTTCCTTTCATCAGGCCGCCTGTCAACCAAAGCATTTCTTCCAGCTAAAAACCACCTGGCGCTCTCTGGAAACACCCAGCTGGGAGTGCTAGAGTTTTACATTTAGTTTGAAATTTGGGGATGATTTCAGGATTCTGTTTTTGTCCCCCATACAGGAAGTGGTGAGCGGTGTTTCGGGCTCGTACAGCCGCAGCGTCCTGTGGCGGAGCAGCCAAGCCCTGCTCGTCCGTCTGCAGGCCGTCAGTCGAGGCTTCCTGCTCAGACAGAAGCTGCAGGCTCGACGACGCTACCTGAGCAGCCACACACCTGCTGTCATCATCATCCAGGTAACCAGGCTACCATTATTATTCCAAGTGTCTAACAACATTCTGGAGAGGATCCCTCCAGAGATAGACACTGAGACGCCAGTGCATGGGAACATCAGAACTAACTGGTCTAATGGTTTGTGTGTCCAGTCTCATTGGAGGAGGTTTGTCCAGCAGGGGGCGTACAGACGCCGGCTGAAGTTCCTCTACATGAACTGGAGAGCTGTTGTCAAGGTAACAGCCAACTCCCCATCACTTATGTTGTTGTCTGTCAAAAGATCTCTTAAAATACATGTTTGTTTTAGCTCTACAGATCCAATTGTTAATGTTATTAATGAGTATATCTCCTGATCAGTTATTAATGTTTATATATACAGATCCAGGCGTTTGTGAAGATGTGGTTGGCGAGGAGAAAGTATCGAGCTCGACTGGGTTTCTTCAGACGCCACGTGAGTCTCTAAGTGTGTGTGTGTGTGTGTGTGTGTGTGTGTGTGTGTCTGAAGATGTAGTAACTGTGTGTGTGTCCACAGGTTGGCGCTGTGATAAAGATCCAGGCTTTCTTCAGAGCCAACAGAGCTCGAGAGGAATACAGGATGCTGGGTAAGTTCAACGACGGCGGTTAGAGCTGCAAACAAGGTCAATCTAAAGTAGATTACGTCCTAGGATGTTTAAAAACTGCAGCGACTTCCCAGCCGGCTGGAATCGTTACACATTTAAATCCATTTTCAACACATTCATCATGCAGCAATACTTCACTAACTTTATCTTGTGTTTTTGGAGCGTCATTGTGACTCATCATTAAGCCCCGCCCCTCTCCTGTCTCAGTGCACTCGGCCACGCCCCCTCTGTCCGTGGTCAGGAAGTTCGTCCACCTGTTGGACCGCGGCGACGGTGACATCACCGAGGAGGCAGAGCTTCTGCGTCTGAGGGAGGAAGTGGTGCGGAGCATCCGCTTCAACCGCCAGCTGGAGACAGACCTGACGCTGATGGACCTGAAGATCGGCCTGCTGGTCCGAAACAGAGCCACGCTGCAGGTAATACCTCACCTGTTCTACTGCTAAAACACAGCCACGCTGCAGGTAATACCTCACCTGTTCTACTGCTAAAACACAGCCACGCTGCAGGTAATACCTCACCTGTTCTACTGCTAAAACACAGCCACGCTGCAGGTAATACCTCACCTGTTCTACTGCTAAAACACAGCCACGCTGCAGGTAATATCTCACCTGTTCTACTGCTAAAACACAGCCACGCTGCAGGTAATACCTCACCTGTTCTACTGCTAAAACACAGCCACGCTGCAGGTAATACCTCACCTGTTAAAATAGAGCCACGCAGCCACCTTTATGGGTGGGGTTAGCAACAGTTTTCAGCTGCACGGCTTTCAGGAAGGATGCTCTCTCTGTCCTCGCTCATAGCTCCTGTATCCTCGCTCATAGCTCCTCAGACATCCATCCTCCATCCAAAATCTTCCCTCCTCACTACTCTGGAAGGAATAAGAGCTTTGAGACGTTCTTCACCAAATAGGACCAGAACAACTTCTGGAACGAGGAGATATCAAATAGAGAAGTGACATTTAGCCCTGGTGTTAACTCTCTCTCTCGCTCTGTCTCTCTGTCTCTGTCTCTCTGTCTCTGTCTCTCTCTCGCTCTCTCTCTCTGTCTCTCTCTCTGTCTTTCTCTGTCTCTCTCTCTGTCTCTCTCTCTCTCTCTGTGTGTCTCTCTCTCTCTCCGTCTCTCTCTATCTATCTATCTATCTATCTCTGTCTGTCTGTCTGTCTGTGTCTCTCTGTCTCTCTGTCTCTCTCTCTCTCTCTGTGTGTCTCTCTCTCTTTCCGTCTCTATAAACAGGAAGTTGTGTCTCACTGTAAGAAGCTGACAAAGAAGAACAAGGAGCAGCTGTCGGACATGATGGACGTGGAGAGAAGTAAAGGACTGAAAGCTCTGAGCCGAGAGAGGAGAGAGAGACTGGAGGCCTACCAACACCTCTTCTACCTGCTGCAGGTAACGCACACACCTGTGTGTGTGTGTTCCAGACCCAGCCTGTGTGTGTGTTTGTTAACTGTGTGTGTGTTCCAGACCCAGCCTCTGTGTGTTAACAGTCTGTGTGTGTTGTAGACCCAGCCTCTGTGTGTTAACAGTCTGTGTGTGTGTGTGTGTTGTAGACCCAGCCTCTGTACCTGGCCCAGCTGATCTTCCTGATGCCTCAGAGTCGCTCCACCAGCTTCATGGAGATGTTGGTGTTCAGTCTGTTTAACTACGGCTCTGACTTTAGAGACGCCTTCCTGCTGCTGCAGCTGTTCACAGCCGCGCTCACACACGAGATCAGGTCTCACTCACTCACTCACTCACACACACACACACACACACACACACACACACACATATATATATATATACACGCACACGACACACACACTCAAACATCAACACACACATCAGACGTTACACATCAACATCACATGTTAACAGTTCTACCTCAAACTGAGACTTTCTTCACTTGATAAACGATCTTTAAACTGACAGACATCAGATGTGTAATTGATGTATAAATTCAAACAGGATCTAAACATTATCTGTCTCCCCCTTCACACAGGAAGGGGCGGGACTTCCCCAGCCCTGTTTGTGACCGTGTTGTAACGTGTAACATGTCTCTGCTGTTGTCAGAGAGAAGGTGGAGCAGCCTCAGGACATCGTCACCGGGAACCCCACCGTCATCAAGATGCTGGTGAACTTTTACCGCCACACTCGCGGTCAGAACTCCTTGCGGGAGTCTCTGGGTCCGGCTCTGCAGGACGTGCTGCTGGACCGCACGCTCAGCATCAGGACGGACCCAGTGGACGTCTATAAAACCTGGATCAACCAGACGGAGACGCAGACCGGACACAAAAGGTCAGAACATTCATGCATTTGTCTCATCAAGACTTGATCACTGTTCTCAGCCCTCCCTGCCTGTACGACTAAAGGCACTGACGCACAGAGCCGATTATCGGATGTTGGACAGTCTGGCGAGGTCGGTGACTCGAGTCTGTTCAATGTGTCCGTGCTGTCGTCCGTTGGAGGAGCTGTCGGCCTTCATTTGGGCCGACCTGACACACTCAGTCAGAGACAGGGCAGTCGGGACTCACCTGGAAATGGCGAGCGGATGAGCGTGACTACAGTCTCTCAGAATCTGACATTAATCTGTTAAACTGACCTTTGTTGATCTGAAATGAAGACAGATTCAGCAGCTGCACGGCCTGTTTCTCTCTTCAGATGTTTCCAGAAACACGTTACGGTGAACTATTTTAGGACAATATGAGATCATATTCTGAACGAGATGCCATGATGGTCGGGGAGCAGCCAGACCCACGTGACACGTTCGTCCAATCAGCTGCCGGTTTTCATTTTCTGGGAAACGATACAGATCAGCGCCGCCTGCTGTTATGGAGACGGGTTACGTTTCACGCACGCGCAGAGCGTACGCTCAAGTCGGCGTCACCTCAGTGTGTTTTGAGGCATTTTTTTGGACCTCGGGGAGACTGATCAGCCGTCTGGTTGGTATGTAACTTCTCTAAAAGTCTCCAGCTCGTACAAAATGCGGCAGCCCGAGTTTTGACTAAGACAAAAAAATGTAGCCACATTCCACCAGTTCTGGCTGCTCTACATTGGTTACCTGTACAAGCCGGGGCTGATTTAAGGTTCTTCTTTTGACTTATAAAGCCCTAAAGGGACTTGCGCCTGCCTATCTAAGTGAGCTACTTACACCATATATCCCAACACGCCCCCTTCGTCCTATGGATGCTCGTCTTCTGAACATCCCAAATATAACAAAAGATCAGCTGGTCATCGGGCCTTTGCCTTTCGCTCACCCTCCCTCTGGAATGGTCCTCCATCCAACGTTAGGGAGGCAGGCTCGGTGGATACTTTTAAATCAAGACTTAAAACATTTCTTTATTCAAAGTATTATGGACATGTTTAACATCCATAACTTCTGAACCTTTGTTTTATTGTTTATTTTCATTATGCATTATCATTCGTTGTTTTATTTCTTAACAATTTTAACCTGTTGTATTCCAATTCCTTTTTGTGTTGATTTTATATTTAATTCCGCTTTTTATATTGGCTAAATTGTAAATTTTCAATTTTTGTTGTGAAGTGTTCTGAGACCATGGTCAATGGTGATAATGCACTATAAATAACAATACATTGAATTGAACAGAAACCCATTTATCTGACCCACCAGACTCCATGTAAATAATCAGGACTTTTATCATGGTAAAACACACTTCATTCAAAGTGGACAGAAACTAAATCAAACTATCAAAAGCCGTCTTGGTTCATCTTTCCACTGTTCCAACAATCACCACTCTGGTTTGGTTGAAATAAACCCTTAATTCACCCATTTACATGTGGAGATATGCTGGCTCTATACACGCTAAAAGTCCTGATTATTTACATGGAGTCTGGTGGAAATATGCTGGCTCTATACACGCTAAAAGTCCTGATTATTTACATGGAGTCTGGTGGAGATATGCTGGCTCTATACTCGCTAAAAGTCCTGATTATTTACATGGAGTCTGGTGGGTTTGGTGATGGTGATTTCGGGGCTGTTTCATGTTAAACTAAAAGGATCTTCCTCTTTAACTAAAAGGTCTATCTCTGTAGGGATCCATCCCATAATGTTGTCCTTTAACTGGCCCCTGTTTGTTTCCCTGCAGCTCTCTGCCCTACGAGGTCTCCCCTGCCGACGCGCTGAGTCACCCTGAAGTCCAGAGACGCATCGACATCGCCATCATCAACCTCAAGAACCTGACAGACCGAGTCCTCAAAGCCATCACCTCCAACCTCCACAAACTGCCGTAAGTCTCCCCCCGTTCACCTCCACAAACTGCCGTAAGTCTCCCCCGTTCACCTCCACAAACTGCCGTAAGTCTCCCCCGTTCACCTCCACAAACTGCCGTAAGTCTCCCCCGTTCACCTCCACAAACTGCCGTAAGTCTTCCCCCGTTCACCCCCACAAACTGCCGTAAGTCTGGATTTCTATTAACTCTGAATAATGTTTACTAATGAGGGGGGGTAGGAGCAGAACAGTTCTTGACTTTTTCCGACAGCTTTTGAACATGAACACTATTATTTAAGTTTGTTTGTCCCATTCTCCTGATTATCACGTCAGCGTTGTGTGTTTTGTGTGTCTGTTGCAGTTACGGTTTACGTTACACGGCGAAGGTTCTCCGAGACGCTCTGAAGGCAAAGTTCCCTGAAGCCAGCGAGGACGAACTCTATAAGGTAAGATCCAGGAGTTAGACCGAGCCAGAAACCAGCAGTTCTAAACGTAAACCTAGTGTTGAGACTGAGTCTGGCTCTGGGAACCAGACAGATCAGGTTTCTCTAGCTCTGCAGCAACGTCCTGTTCTCCTGTTCAGACAGATTTCCAGCTGACCCGGCTCTGAACGGACCAATCACAGCCGTTCATCTAGCGTGGGGCGTGTTTGATATAATAACTGCCAGAGGAGCGTCACCTTCCTTAAATCTGATCAAACTATAAATCCAGATTCTGTTACTGAATAGTATATTTTAAATGTTTTATTGTTTGTGCCAGCACCGGCCCAACCAGCATGTGTTGCTCACGGCTACATCTCTGGTTGCTCTGATTGGTTGCAGGTCTGTCTGATGCATTGTGGTCTGAACCGTTGTCGTCGTTTCCCTAAAACCACCGGAGAGGTTTCAGACTGAGATGGCTAATTGAATCCATTCATTGTAATGTTTTGGATGAAAGCGTCTCCATAATGGTCTCCATTTTATGTAACTCAAATATTACATATTTTTTCCACAAATAGGCCTATTTTAAAAAGATTTTTTTAATTATTCCTTAATTTAATGAGGGCCCAGTTCTGGGCCCCCCCCCCCCTACCCTGGGCCCGGGACAACAGACCCGTTTGTCCCCCCCTATCGGCGGGCGTGCATACCTCGCCATACTTTTACGCACACCATGCGAAACAAATACGCCTGAATTGGGCGTAAAAGTGTTAGTACGTCTGGCCCTCAGAGTTCCCTGCTGCCTCTCTCCTCAGATTGTGGGGAACCTGGTCTACTACCGCTACATGAACCCGGCCGTCGTGGCTCCGGACGGCTTCGACGTGGTGGACCGGTCTGCCGGCTCGGCCCTGCAGCCGGAGCAGCGTCACATCCTGGGCTCCATCGCCCGCATGCTGCAGCACGCCGCCGCCAACAAACACTTCCACGGAGACGGATACCACGTCAGAGCTCTGAACCAGTACATCAGCCAGACGCACAGCAAGTTCAGGTCAGAGGCTTCAGAGAACTGACCCATTCATCCAGAACATGACCCACGTTCATACTCGTTATGAGTCCTAAGTGTTAACGTGAGCTGTGTGTTGAACAGGAAGTTCCTGGTGTGTGTGTGTGACGTTCCTGAACCTGAAGACAGATTCAACATGGACGAATACTCGGAGCTGCTCATCGTCAACAAACCAGTCGTCTACATCTCAGTCAGCGAGCTGCTCAACACACACACAG
>NW_027595416.1:47500-65000 GCF_031162955.1 Sander vitreus | reverse complement strand
CAGGTAGGAGCTAACAGGCTAACACGCTAACGGGCTAACACGCTCAAATACCAGGTAGGAGCTAACACCCTAACGGGCTAACACGCTCAAATACCAGGTAGGAGCTAACGGGCTAACACCACACGGCTTACTGAGTTGATACATACCGGCAGGGGGTTCAAAATGGGTCTCTAGTGTGTATAGTGTGTGTGTGTAATGTGTGCGTGTGTTTAATGTGTGTGTAACGTGTGTGTGTAATGTTTGTAGGATCTGCTGCAGCTGCAGTATGAAGGCGTGGCCGTGATGAAGATGTTCGACAAAGCCAAAATCAACGTCAACCTGCTCATCTTCCTCCTCAACAAGAAGTTCTTCAAGAAATGAAATGAACACTCCTATCTCTGTCTTTATATCTACAACAGAGTGACCCATCCTCTCTATACTCATATCTCTGTCTTTATATCTACAACAGAGTGACCCATCCTCTCTACACTCCTGTCTCTGTCTTTATATCTACAACAGAGTGACCCATCCTCTCTATACTCATATCTCTGTCTTTATATCTACAACAGAGTGACCCATCCTCTCTACACTCCTGTCTCTGTTTTTATATATCTCATAACTAACCAATCAGCTAAGCTGTATCGACATGTTATTGATGCATTATAGCACGTTTTAATAAGGGAACCAAATAGTTAAATAATCATGAGAAAGGGTTAGTGTTGGGCATCTTCTCTACACTCCTATCTCTGTCTTTATATCTACAACAGAGTGACCCATCCTCTCTACACTCCTGTCTCTGTCTTTATATCTACAACAGAGTGACCATCCTCTCTACACTCCTGTCTCTGTTTTTATATATCTCATAACTAACCAATCAGCTAAGCTGTATCGACATGTTATTGCTGCATTATAGCACGTTTTAATAAGGGAACCAAATAGTTAAATAATCATGAGAAAGGGTTAGTGTTGGGCATCTTCTCTACACTCCTGTCTCTGTCTTTATATCTACAACAGAGTGACCCATCCTCTCTACACTCCTGTCTCTGTCTTTATATATCTCATAACTAACCAATCAGCTAAGCTGTATCGACATGTTATTGCTGCATTATAGCACGTTTTAATAAGGGAACCAAATAGTTAAATAATCATGAGAAAGGGTTAGTGTTGGGCATCTTCTCTACACTCCTATCTCTGCTGTTATGTCACTACGTTATCTTTCATCTATCTATGATGATGGTTTGTTGTTAATAAACAGACACAAGCTGAGCATTTAGGAAATATTTACCTTCAGAACTATTATTTTACTAAATGTATACTAAACCTTTATTTTGAAGGGTGTAGTTTCTTGGAGGCCATAAACCAGGAACCAGAATCTGAGTTACGATACGATCGTTGTTTGTTGTTTTAGTTTAAATACATTTTAGAAAAGAAGCTGCTCTGATCAATACCTGTACATATTTTCTGTCACTTTGTTTTCTCTCTTTTAGTTTTCTTTTTGAAACTTTGAAACGTTAATAATAATAAATGGAATTTCTGTAGCGCTTTTCACAGACTCGCCGTGTTTGGACTTCATTAAACATGAGTATTGTTTGGTCCATTGATGAAGATCAGGGCTGTTGGAGCCATTACACCACTCGGTTTGACACCCCCTGGGTGGAGCGTACCTCCAGGTAATCAGCCAGGGAGCCACAGGTGTGTGGCGAGGGGGAAAGCAGACAGCGGTTTACTTTAATGGAGAGTCTTTACCAACGTCTACATTAGGCCAATGAGATTGGGGGATTATTGGCACGAAGAAGACTCGTCCAAGCCAGTTCTTCCCTGGTCCCCCCTCATTGGCCCAATGTAGGAGTTGGTCATGATTCACTGTGTTCAGAGACACTTTCCAAAAGTGGGGGACGATTGAAACGCACAAAAGACCCAAATGAAAATACATTTTAAGTCAATTTATTTTGCATTACAGGGTGTGAGTGTGTGTGTTGTCTCTCCTGGACACTAAAAACAGTAATAACGGTAACAAAGCTATCGATAACTTTCATCAGTTAATCTGCCAGATGTCTTCTTGAGGAACATCGTCAGACGGTAGAGGATGGAGGAGGTGGGATCAGATGGAGGAGGCGGGTCTTGTTTGAGGAGGAGGTGGGGCTTGTTGGAGGAGGAGGCGGGGTCAGACTATGTCTGTGTTGTATTCCTGAGGCTTCACGGTCTGTAAAGAACAACAGTCTGTTAGCAGGTAACACAGCTGAGCTTGTGGAGTCGGGCTCCGGTGTTTCCGGTCCGGTGTCCCAGATTAAATCGGTGTGATTTTATACATCTGTCATTATGACACATTCTGGCGAGGTAAAAACAAGCTGACATCAGCAACCTGTACCGACAGCGTCATGACAACGTGTCTGACAGGCCAATAACGATATAATGATCGTGGGTCTTGTAACGGTCGCGGGTCTTGTAACGAAAAGCCCAAAGTGCCTGATTTTGCGGGAGTAAAAAATTGCGATAAAAGTTGCAATGTCTTTCGTACGTTTGTTGCGATGAAGTTGGAGACAGTGGAAAAAAATGTTTTCGTACAGTTCTTTAAAAATAAAAAGGAAAGTTGTTTTGGGGAGAATAAAACGACTATGGGCTGAGACGTCCTAGTAACCACAAGGCTCAGGATGCTGCTACTGTTGATATGAACATGGCTGGTGGATTTAAGACAAAAAATAATGTATTGAATAAATCAAATATGAACATATGTGTCACTGTCAGTGGCTTGTTGATCTTGACTTTGTTAGTTAATGTCCTATCCTGGCCACACACACACACACACACAAACACACACTATCCTGGCCTGGGACACATTCATACGGTTTAATAAAGGACTTTAACTTATCATTGCACTTACAATAATGAGCGTAGCTGTCCTCAATTTAGGTCATCGTGTCATCTCATCTCTGATTTTTCCTGCATCCACCGTGTGTGTGTGTGTGTGTGTGTGTGTGTGTGTGTGTGCGTGCGTGCGTATCAGTTGCGGGGGGAACTGAGCAGCAGCCCCGCCCGCTGCAGAGAGCCGACAGGATGGAAACGGCAGCAGCTTTCAGTGACTTTAGAGTGAAATAACGCTACAGCGTTTATTGGTGTTAAATGTATACAGGTTGGCAGGACGGTCTGAAATGTCTTTCGCTGGACGTTTTGTTGGTAAATGTGAGATGTTCGAGTCACACACACGTCTGCGTCATCAACGAAGGGCGTTGCACAACGACAGTAAACAGTTGTGACAAGACGGCAGATTGCATTGATCAGCTGTGAGCTTTTGTTCTGTATTCAGCCGGCGCCACGTCACGGAAGGTAACCTGGAAGAGTAGAACGTTTTTTGGTGTATGTGCCAGGCGAGCAGCTCCCCTGAGCTGAATAGAAGTCATTTTGGGATCCTCTATTCAGTTAATATAAAACATCTTTGTGTTCTACGTACCGCCCTTTGAAATTAAATAAACCTTTTGTTACCCAAGGGCCCAACCCTTCTCTCCAGTCACATGACCTCACAGCTTGATGACACACCTCGTAGTCGTTCTCTGAAGGGGGCGGAGTCTCTGGGATGGGCGGGGCCCCCTGTGTGGGCATAGTCTCTGGCGTCTGTGAAGCCTCTTCATGTGATTGGTTGGTCATGATGATCAGCTGCTGAAGAAGAAACAGATTGAGGTTTGAATCTGAAACACCAGAAGGTGAAGTCTGTTTCCTGACTCACCTGGTCTGTGACATCACACTGGACTCACCTGGTCTGTGACATCACACTGGACTCACCTGGTCTGTGACATCACACTAGACTTACCTGTTCTGGGGACCAAGGTGAAGCTTTGTAGCCAAGCCCAGTGACACAGATGGAGACGATGAAGCCCACGAAGGAGAAAACGGCCAAAACACCTGAAACTCCACTAGTCTGAATCTGGAAAAAACCCAAAACAGTTTACAGCTGATGAACCCCAAACTGGTTCACACCAAGGTTATAATCGTTAACAAAAACAAACGAAATAACGAAAACTAGGAGGGAAAAAACATTGTCGTTAACTGAAACTAAACCCAGAAATTCCGACATTCCAAGTCAAATTGAACACAACATAGTCCGTCTGTCCGTGCCCCTCACCTGGCATCTTGGCTTTCATTGACTGGCATCATTTGACTGTGTCAGATAAAGCGCCTCCCAGTGGAAGGTGGTGAAACATGTGGTCAGTTTATTACAGGGAAACATCCCACGAATGTGAAAGTACATTTGAGACGCGCACACAAGCTAGGAGGCTAACCTAGCTTACCTTAACAAGGTAAAGGAGAACCAAAGCCCCCTTTCACCAAAACAGAAGCTAACCCCGGTACAGGGCATGGACGTATGGGTACAGGGCGTGGATGTATGGGTACAGGGCTTGGACGTATGGGTACAGGGCCTGGACGTATGGATACAGGGAGTGGATGTATGGGTACAGGGCGTGGATGTATGGGTACAGGGCCAGGCAGCATGACAGAGACAACAGCAGGACAGAGAACACTACAGGAGGGCTTTCACCTGCGACCTGACAGCTGCTGGTTAGTAAATACGCAGGAACACCAGAAGCGGGAGGAAGCGAGGGTTAATATGTGGATTATTATGGGATGTCTACACAACTGTGTGACTCGATTGACTTCAAACAGTTCACATACGTTCGTTACACATGTTGCACATACGGCGTCGTGTGTAGACTGTTTACATATGTATGACCATATGTAGGCTGCATGTTATTTACTGGTGTTATCGTTCAATACATTGTGAATATATATTTCTAAAATTGTATGATGTTTTTGTTATTATTATTATTACACAATACATTTTCTGATCTTTTTGAATCCCCCGACAAATAACCCATATTACAAAAAAGACTAAAACTAAGCATTTTCAAAAAATAAAAACTAAACTAAACTAGCAAACCCGCTTTAAAAACTAATTAAAACTAAACTGAATTTGAAAACAAAAAGTCAAAATGAAATAAAAATAAAAACTAATGAAAAATGCAAAACTATAATAACCTTGATTCACATCTTCCCATTGCAACAAAAATCACATGTGATGTAATAATTAATCAAACACCAAAATGTCTCACCACAGAGGAGTTATAGTAATAGTCGTGGTAGTCGTGGTAAGTATGGTTGAAATCATATTCCGGGTCCAGGTATCCAGTTACATTCAAAGCATCCAGAACATAGATGGAGGTAGCAGCAGCAGAAGCAACAGCAGCAACAACGCTGAGTCCCACACCTCCGTTCACCTGCAGAGACACGTCAGAAAACACCTGGAAATCATTCTTGTTTCCTACAGACTTAGATTATAAAATGCCTTGCTGTGCATTATGGGATGAGGACAAGGTTGCTCTTTAGCAAACTCGCTCCATGGCAACTCTCCGGATGATGAATATGTTAACTCCCAACTTTCCAAAACACACAACAGAGACATCTTCATATTGTTTAGGAAACCAAGAGTGGCCAATGATGTGAATGCTGTCACGTCAACTTGTGTCGCTGCATTTTGTTTTGTTTCATCAACTCATCAGCTGATTCGGACCAGAGCAAACAGTGTGGTGTGATATGGACCCAAACGGCTGAAAATGCTAAAATGTCAAATATTTTGCCCTTGGTCTGGACCAAATGAACCAAACTAGAGATGTGAAAACAAGAGTAATTTACTGCCATCCTGAGTGTGGTGGTAAAGAGTTACTGACCCGACATTTGTTCACCGATGTCCCGGCAGACACCATCAGAGATCCAGACAAGATGTCCTACAACAGACCAGAGACAGCTTACTGTCAGCTCACAGGTTTAACACAGAGATAAAGTCTTCTCTTCTTTAAGTTATTAATTATTCTCCTGACAAAACCACTGACGTGTTTCTGTGACAAACTAAACATAACAGGAGGACAAATAGATCACTAACTCCAGTTACACAACATCTTCTAGGTTCATCAAACTTCTCTCGTTAACTCACAAACAGCGGGGCCCAGATGAAAGCGCCGGAGGAAATCCCCAGAGAATGTGGATGTGGAATCATGGCGAGCTCAAAGAGAAAGACGGCCAGGCCGATCATGATCTGCACCGTCTGCAGGGAGGAAACACGGCCACACATCAGTCCTGTATTCTCTTATCAGCTATGAAATCATAATCAGATTGAGTCTCTCACCCCGAGGGCCAGCAGTTGTTCCCAGTGCTTCTTCTTCTCTGTCGCAGCACCCTGAGGTGCCGGGATCACATGGGTGACCACGAGCACGCCGCCCGCCGCTGTAGCTATAGACGTAGACGCCGACATGTCAGAGAGGAACTGAGAGGATCTGCTGTGAGTTGCTGCTTCATAACGGAGCTTTAATGTTAATTATTCATCAGAGAATCAGAAATACAGAAGCTCAGAGTCCAAGGATCAGGAAATCCCCAAACTCCCAAAAAGAGTTTGAGCCGCATTCTCTCGTTTGTCATTCAACTAACAATTTATTATTCTTTATTAACTTTTTACCTTGTAGTAGTATTGCCAAGTTTTTGCAGTCACGTTGATGGAAGCAGTGGACCTTGTTAAATTTCCTGTAACAGATCCTTCTGATTCAGAAACTTAAAATCACGCCACATAGTTACTAAAAACATAATAATCATTTATTCAAGATTCAAGATCAGGAGCTGTTTCTTCAAAGAATCCGATAATGGTCAAAGTCCGATGAAAGTAGCAAAAACCAGATAATCTGCAAAGAGCATAGAAACAATCCTCAGATCAAACCATTCTCTCTCCGTTTATACGGACTGAAAGACTCGTAGTAACGGTCCACTTCAGTCCTCACAAAATACTCCAGAGGAGACAGTCCTAAACCCCCTCCAAGTCCACAAACACAGACCGGATGGCAGTGTTGTAGTACTCGAGATCGGTCCTGGTCTCGAGAAAACTTCTTGAAAGTCTTGTCTTGGGCTCAAGCGCAGTTTTACTCAGCCTTGTCTCTGATTTTATTTCAAGACCCCAACTGCAGGCATATCACTAAATTGCCTGTGCATTGTCCGATTTATGTGTTAACATCATAACTGTAGTTGGATTTAAAACTTCCTGCCTCAAAGGCAACCAATAACTTGACTAAAAGTGAATGCAAAGGTAGACAGGAGACAAACCTCTGGCTGTCTGGGAGATGTTGGCCAAATCCTCATGTAACGAAATGTGGCTACCTAAATCATTAGGAGTTTATTTGTTTTCCAAATTTTATCATGTCATGCAGTGTAGGACAGACTCTCAACCCCTCAAAATCTCGGTCTTAATCCCTAAAAGTCTCAGTCTCAACCCCTAAAAGTCTGGGTCTCAACCCCTAAAAGTCTCAGTCTCAACCCCTAAAAGTCTGGGTCTCAACCCCTAAAAGTCTGGGTCTCAACCCCTAAAAGTCTGGGTCTCAACCCCTAAAAGTCTCAGTCTCAACCCCTAAAAGTCTGGGTCTCAACCCCTACAAGCCTCAGTCTCAACCCCTAAAAGCCTCAGTCTCAACCCCTAAAAGTCTGGGTCTCAACCCTTAAAAGTCTGGGTCTCAACCCCTAAAAGTCTGGGTCTCAACCCTTAAAAGTCTCAGTCTTATTCCCTAAAACTCTCGGTCTTAATCCCTCAAAAGCCTTAGTCTCAACCCCTAAAAGTCTCGGTCTCAAACTATGCACCATAAAGGTAAATATAGGTCGTAATGCTGCTGGAACATACGACATGGCCGATGGGGGCATTTTTCGGGGGAGGACAGTCTTGTTTCATCAGGAGGTCCGAAATTGAATTCTTCCTTAAAATGTGATATTAATGTTCGGCCCGCAGATGTCCCCATTTTTCAAACTCTTCAGATCAATGAACCATTCACAGCTTCACCACGTCCCACCAGGGTCTGACCCACCGGGGTCTGATTTACGTCTTTAGCTCACATCATGAGCGTAATGTTGCTGGAACATATGACTTATGGGGGCTTTTTTTCGGGGGATGACGGTCTCATTTCATCAGTCCAACAGTCAGAAACAACTACTGAACACATTCAGATATTCATGGAGATAAAATATTTTATATTCGTTCAAAAGGAAAGTTTGACCTCATTTACTGAAAAGAGATTCAGATCAGCACATTAAAACTGTCCAACTGTAAAAAGGGGACCTTGTTTCCTGGAGAGAAACCTTAAGATTTCGTTAATATTTAACAATGTTTGATCCAGAGACGTCTCAATGAGGAGAAAGTGAACTATTTTTCTCTCACTTTGATTCAACTGTTCAAACTCTGGTGCACTGAATCTGTCCTCAGACAGAAATGATTTAGAAATGATGTGGAAGACGAGCAGTCATGTGCAGCTCATGGACCTTTTGATGGACGGGCAGATGCCGGCGGTAGTTCTTTTAGGGTTACCACATTGGTTAAAACTGTAGATTCACTAGAAACGTGCAGATTCCCTCCTGGTCTTGGAAAAGTACAGCAGGTGTTTACCTATGCAGGGCCTAAACAGGTCATTAGTTTGTCCATCCAGAGACTTTGAGGGGTAGAGACTGAGACTTTGAGGGGTCAAGAGCGAGACTTTGAGGGGTCGAGAGCGAGACTTTGAGGGGTAGAGACTGAGACTTTGAGGGGTCGAGCGAGACTTTGAGGGGTAGAGACTGAGACTTTGAGGGGTCGAGAGCGAGACTTTGAGGGGTAGAGAGCGAGACTTTGAGGGGTCAAGAGCGAGACTTTGAGGGGTCGAGAGCGAGACTTTGAGGGGTCGAGACTGAGACTTTGAGGGGTCGAGAGCGAGACTTTGAGGGGTCGAAACTGAGACTTTGAGGGGTCGAGACTGAGACTTTGAGGGGTCGAGAGCGAGACTTTGAGGGGTAGAGACTGAGACTTTGAGGGGTCGAGACTGAGACTTTGAGGGGTCGAGAGCGAGACTTTGAGGGGTAGAGACTGAGACTTTGAGGGGTCGAGCGAGACTTTGAGGGGTAGAGACTGAGACTTTGAGGGGTCGAGAGCGAGACTTTGAGGGGTCGAGAGCGAGACTTTGAGGGGTCGAGACTGAGACTTTGAGGGGTCGAGAGCGAGACTTTGAGGGGTCGAGAGCGAGACTTTTAAAAAACAAGCAAAATGGCAACATCTACTGGCCAAATATAAGTATTACATTGTATGGAAGAATTCAAGCTCAGACCTCCTGATTTGCATAAAGTAGCCTGGATTCAACTTTATGCAAATGAGGAGTGGGCAACTCAACACCCTGTCTCTCATAAGTCGCAGCAGCGTTCCCAGAATGCATTGTCCGTCTGCTTACAGATGGCCTGCAGATTAGTAGTCATCTTCCCGTTTTAGCAACAACCTTCTTTTTTTAGCAGAAATATAAGTTTTTTGTCAAAGAACATTTGGCGAACAGTTTGATTAGTCCACATTGTCAACAAATGACTCATGAAATGTCATAATAATGCCAAAGCAAAACTGCAGGGGTCTTTAAATGTTTGTCTTTCAGCTCTGTGATTAAAGATGTTCTGATACTGATACAAGCTTCAGAAAAGCCCCCGGTTCTGCCTAAAATTCCGGTATCGGTATCAGCAAGTCCTGGCGTTTATGCACTGAACTGATACCACGGAATTTAGCCCAGAAAAACTACTTTAAAGTAATTTAATGTTTTTTTTCCCCTATAACTGAATGTCAAACTGGTTAATAAAAGTAAGTACTGTGACAAATATTTTCTGTATGTATTAGTTTATGTTTTAGAAAGGGTTTAACCCCGCCGGTACAACGATGATAGCAATCATATCACATACATCAATATGACATCATGACTTTGTGTAAACATACACGCCACTTTCTAAAGCCACGTGGCGTGTTATCGCGAGGCTACGTGTTATCACGAGGCTAAGGTTGGGTTTAAGAAAACAACAAACATGGAAAGGAAACGTGACACAGGACCCGATCCCAGGTCTCCTGGGTGAAAGTCCTGTGTTTGACCCATCCTCCCCCCCGACCAACCTCCCTATGCAGATTTTCACCCTTTCATACTGCTCGCTACGGCATCAATTCACACGCAATCACAAGGTAATTTAAGTCAATGGAGGCCAAACGGCGTTGATTAACACGCTAAAAAGAGAGTACGCGTCTTGATAACACGCCAATAATGGCATATGAATTGATGTGTCATACATACGCCACTTCATGAGATCAGTCTGGCACTGGTATTGGATCAATACTTAAGTCCAGGTAACCCAATCGTGTCTGGAAGAAAAACATGGTATGGGAACATCTCTGTCTGTGATTGGACGTCCCGATGCGGAGCTGCAGAATCAGCTGAAATCTAAATGGACCCTGGTTCATCAGAGTCTGGTGATGATTGGCTGCAGCAGGTTTGAGTTTTGAACATGAAACAAATGTTTTTATTCCACAGTTTGAGTTACAATCAGAGTGAAACAAGAAAAATAGATCACAGATTCATTAGAGACGTTTCTATCTGCTAACAGGCTTACAAAAATACTTTGATTCAGTTTAAACTTCAAGTATCTACGTACAACAACAAGGTCCATGGGCCAGACCAGTCGGATCCAGTTCAAACCAGATTACACCAGGATCAGACCAGTTTTAACAATTCTTCATATCAGAAAAATGTTTCACAAGAATCAACTTTATCTTCTTCCAAAGTACCGACAGGAAGCGTCATTAAAAACATTTTACTCAACAATCATCGTTTCAGTTCAACTTTATAAAAACATTTCAGTTAATTTTTCATCTCTGTGCGTCCCGTACAAACAGAGATCCAGGACAGCGTTAGCCTAGCTTAGCACCGAGAGCACAAGATTGAAACAGAACTCAACCTTTTTGCTAGACTGGGTAAACCAGCCCGATCTGCCGGGGGTTTGATTCCTCCCTTCAGCTCAGGCTGGACACCTGTACGTTTATCTATCCTGCTTCTGTTACAAATCTGCGGGGACCAATCACAAACTGGCTTATCAACCTGGCGCGCTATTGGCTGGTTTAACACAATTTTTTCCATTTTTTTCAACGTTTTCGACCCTTTTTATAACACTTAAATCCCTTTTTTCTTCCGCTTTTGATGCCCGCTAATACAAGTGCTATTTAATAGTTATGGTAATGGTTTTGTGAATAACTACGTTAGTTGTCGGAGCACAGATAAAGTTCCCATAATGCCATTCTAAATGTAAATAAACAGAAATACAAGTGTCAATCTCGTTCTATGGACTCTTACATCTGTTAATACACAGATATTTCTTAGAGTGCACCGACATGGAAGATGAACTGGCGCCAATCTCCAAAACCGTTATTTAAAACTATGGCATATTTGCATCGCTGTCAGCAGGGCTTTAAACTGACACCCGCCAACAGCCAAATGGGGTATTAAATAAGTTTGGTGGGTAACACTGTAAAGTCACGAGCCAGTTTGGTTGATGATGAATGATTTAAATAACACTAAGGAGCCTATTTTAACGATCTAAACGCCCGGCGTGAAGCTCCTGCTGCAGGTGTGTTTAGGGCGTGTCCAAATCCACTTTTGCTAGTTTGACGGCTGATAAAAGGGTCCGTGTGCCGGGGTCATGGTTCTAAAGGGTTGACCTTAGTGTCTTCATTAATCAGAGGTGTGTTCTGGGCCTAACATGCAATCAACCAATCAGAGATCATCTCCCATTCCCTTTAAAAGCCAGGCGCGTTTGGACCTTGGAGCATTGCTGTTATGATGGAGGATTTACACTGTAATATTTGTATTTGTAATCTTCTGCATGTGTGTGTGCTGCTGTGCGTCCCTGTGTGTGTAACAAGCATAGTGTGCACGTGCTGTGCACGAGCCTAGGAGCATTTTACTAATGCTCTGTTAAAATAACAATGAAATGCTGAGTTATTGACTTTAGACCAGGTTTTTGTTGGTCAATGGTGCCATCACTTCCCGCTGCCTCAAGATAGCAATACTCCCAGAATGCACCTGAACACACCTCCCTGTAAGACCAGAATGCACCTGAACACACCTCCCTGTAAGACCAGCACGCCCAGAATGCACCTGAACACACCTCCCTGTAAGACCAGCCATTGGCCACTGATGGGCGCAGGTGCATTTGCTGTTTAAACGACGTGGGCGCTGGACAGGAAACTGACAACTGCGTCGGTCTTAAACTAGCAAAGACACTTGGGTTGGGCTTTTTGGCCCTGGTTTTGGCTCGGGTCTAAAAACCTACTAGCCATGTTGGCTGGTGAAAAGTCAATTTAAAGCCCTAGCTGCCGGTATGAAAAGTTTTGTGGTGATTATTTTGAGTCGTTTGTAACGGCTTTGACAGTTTTTTCATGTGTCTTTGTGCTAAGCAAGGCTAACCCCACCCTGGACGCACAGAGATGAAACAGATAAAACATGGGACTGTCCCTTTATCCAGATGAACTGCTTTTAGGCTCTATTGCACATCTTTACAGTATTTACAGTCTGCAGGTTTTGGTTTGGATCATCCTCTCCACTTCTTTGGGATTTCATAAAGAAGAAAAACACATTTTAATTTCATCTCAACACAAATCAGATCCAAACACCAAAGTTCAGGACGACGTTTCAAACGTCCCTCTGAACTGTGAAATAAAGACGGTTCGTTTACACAGAAATACCAACTATTATATAGATTAGTGTTGATAATTACAGTACATACAGCGCAGTAGGTAGTTCACACTTTATCACATTCTTGAATCAGAACAGGAGCTTAGAAATAAATAGGTTAATGAAGAGATGTTCAGTTAAATTCCAACATGAAGAAAAATGGACCTCAGTGCAAACTGTGCATCTGTAAACATCTCACAAGTCTTTCTTTTTATACTTTCATCAGTTTGTTTCACAGCCCATTTCCAAAGGGGCGTCACCAACGGACGCCGCTCAAATGCCTCTGGATAGTCCTTCAACCAATCAGAGCGATGAAGGAGATGATGCTTCAACGTCGCTGCGCTATCATCATCGTGTAAAACCCGTCTCAATGGTTGGGATTGGTGCCTCGATTTGGAAAAATTGGAAATGGGCTCATAGCCAGAAGGACTTGCAGAGCAAATCTCAAATTTGCCGGAAGTTGGTCAGAGTTTTCCCAGGCTCCATTTTGTGACTGAAGGCGATAAATGATGAGGAAGCATCAGGATGTAAACTGAGAAAGCGTGAGCGGAGAGGAAACAGGAACAAGAGATTTAAACTTCTCTTACTGAACCCAAAACTTCTACGGTGGCCCTGAAGTGCAAACCATGTTAGCATTAGTGAGACTGAAACGGAAAGGGTAGGTACGTATTGGACACTGATCCTCGTCCTGATTGGTTGTTTGGAACATAGTACATTTTGGGGTATTTGACACTGTTATTTTTTTATTTTATTATTATTTAATTTTGTATTTTTGTAGTGTGATTTGCTATCATGTTGTGTGATTTGCTGTCGTGTTGTGTTATTTGCTGTTGTGTTGTGTGACTTGCTGTTGTGTCGTGTTATTTGCTATCGTTTCGTGTTATTTTTCTGTCGTGTAATTTGCTGTTGTGTGATTTGCTGTTGTGTTGTGTGATTTGCTATCGTGTTGTGTGATTTGCTGTCGTATCGTGTGATTTGCTATCGTGTTGTGTGATTTGCTGTCATGTTGTGTGATTTGCTATCATGTTGTGTTATTTGCTATCGTGTTGTGTGATTTGCTGTCGTGGTTGTGTGATTTGCTGTCGTATCGTGTGATTTGCTATCGTGTTGTGTGATTTGCTGTCATGTTGTGTGATTTGCTGTCGTATCGTGTGATTTGCTATCGTGTTGTGTGATTTGCTGTCATGTTGTGTGATTTGCTATCGTGTTGTGATTTACTGTCGTGTTGTGTGACTTGCTATCCTGTTGTGTGATTTGCTATCGTGTTGTGATTTACTGTCGTGTTGTGTGACTTGCTATCCTGTTGTGTGATTTGCTATCGTGTTGTGTGACTTGCTATCGTATTGTGTTATTTGCTATCGTGTTGTGTGATTTGCTATAGTGTTGTGTGACTTGCTGTTGTGTTGTGTGATTTGCTATCGTGTTGTGTTATTTGCTATCGTGTTGTGTGATTTGCAATCGTGTTGTGTGACTTGCTGTCGTGTTGTGTGATTTGCTATCGTGTTGTGTTATTTGCTATCGTGTTGTGTGATTTGCAATCGTGTTGTGTGACTTGCTGTCGTGTTGTGTGATTTGCTGTTGTGTTGTGTGATTTGCTGCCGTGTTGTGTGATTTGCTGTTGTGTTGTGTGATTTGCTGTCGTGTTGTGTGATTTGCTGTCGTGTTGTGTGATTTGCTGTCGTGTGATTTGCTATCGTGTTGTGTTATTTGCTGTTGTGTTGTGTGACTTGCTATCGTGTTGTGTTATTTCCTATCGTGTTGTGTGATTTGCTGTCGTATCGTGTGATTTGCTATCGTGTTGTGTGATTTGCTGTCATGTGTGATTTGCTATCGTGTTGTGTTATTTGCTGTTGTGTTGTGTGACTTGCTATCGTGTTGTGTTATTTCCTATCGTGTTGTGTGATTTGCTGTCGTATCGTGTGATTTGCTATCGTGTTGTGTGATTTGCTGTCATGTGTGATTTGCTATCGTGTTGTGTTATTTGCTGTCGTGTTGTGTGATTTGCTGTTGTGTTGTGTGATTTGCTGTCGTGTGATTTGCTATCGTGTTGTGTTATTTGCTGTCGTGTGATTTGCTATCGTGTTGTGTTATTTGCTGTTGTGTTGTGTGACTTGCTATCGTGTTGTGTTATTTCCTATCGTGTTGTGTGATTTGCTGTCGTATCGTCTGATTTGCTATCGTGTTGTGTTATTTGCTGTCGTGTTGTGTGATTTGCTGTTGTGTTGTGTGATTTGCTGTCGTGTTGTGTGATTTGCTGTTGTGTTGTGTGATTTGCTGTTGTGTTGTGTGATTTGCTGTCGTGTTGTGTGATTTGCTGTCGTGTTGTGTGATTTTCTGTCGTGTTGTGTGACTTGCTGTCGTGTTGTGTGATTTGCTATCGTGGTTTGCACTTCAGGGCCACCTTATGTTTCAACTGTTACCAGGAACAGAAAATAACGCTGCATTAATCTTTTATAAAGCAAGCTCTGGTTTGAAAATACATCTGCCCATTGAATAAACTACTTAAACAGCTATTTTGTATGGATTTGTTTCTGTTTCTGCATGTATTGTTTATTTTTATTAATGTTTAAAATGTGTGTTTGTGTATGTATGCACCAATCACCAAGGCAGATTCCACATAGACTAACTATTGCTTTAATAAAGTCCTTTCTGATTCTGAAAGTAGTTGTTTTGGTGAAACTGTTCTTTCATTTCGATGTCTTAACTTTAGCAGCATGAAGCTGTGATGGTTGAAGTTTAGAGATCGTTTCAGTAGTTGTTTCTGGGGGCGGGGCCAGAAGTTGTAAACATTTGGGGGCGGAGCCAGAAGTCGTAAACATTTGGGGGCGGAGCCAGAAGTCGTAAACATTTAGGGCTTAAGGCTGATGTATGGTTCTGCGGACACTCCACGCAGAGCTTTCACCATAGCCGACGTAAGTGGCCTGATGTTTATACTTTGAGAATAGCAGGGCTGGTGTGTGTGTGTGTGTGTGTGTGTGTCTGTGTGTATGTGTGTGTCTGTGTGTGTGTGTCTGTGTGCGTCTGTGTGTGTGTGTCTGTCTGTATATGTGTGTGTGTGTGTGTGAGATTATCTTCAGAGTGAGTAGTGACAGTAGAGTCATAGTGAGAGTGTCTCCTCTGTTCTTTCTGACCACGGTGGGAAATCTGCAGCAGGAGAAGTTAACCCTCTCCTTGATCTCATGTTGTTGATGGAGAAGGAGAACCAGGAAATGAGTCGGGGGGGGGGGGGCAGAAGCATAATTCAGCCTTAAGCCTAACCCTAGGGGGGGGGGGCCGCAGCTAAATGCTCTATTTACTATTATCAAACCATTTGAGTGGGTTTGATAATCATCACAGAGATCACAGAATGTCTAAACATCTGTCATCATTTGGAAATCATGATTATCACGTAAGGATTAATTAGCTTTAAAACAGAGACTCTTAAAAGATCCATTTCAGGATTTTATCAATCAATATCAGATCTGGAGAAGCTTCACAGTGAATGACCCTAAAGGTCTCTGCAGCTACCCATGATGCCTTGCTCCAGTGAATGACCCTAACCCTAAAGGTCTCTGCAGCTACCCATGATGCTCTGCTCCCGCTCCTCCTGTCGTCAATCGTTGGCCTCGCTGACCTTCTCGGCGAGGATTTCCTGGAAGGTGGAGAGCTGCTTCATCTGCTCCGTCTGCATTGAGTGTCTCCTCATCAGCTTCTTCTTCATCTTGAAGTCGGGGCCGCGTTTGGGTGAGGCGGGCGCCACCGGGACCAGAATCTTCCCGCCGGCGACGCCATGGCTGGGCGAGGCGCGGATGTCGGGGATGGGTCTCTGCGGGTTTATGTTGAGTGGCGGCAGGAAGCCCGGCCGCGTGTGGGAGATGTGGTCCAACAGGAGCGTCCCAGAGCCGCGGCGCTCCAGGAGCCCCGGGGGACGCCGGCGCACGGCGAGCGGCGACACGGAGGCCGGGATGTTCTCCAGAGACTCCCGGGACGAGCCGGGGAGCAGGCACAGCGGGGAGGCGTTGTACCTGCAAGGAAATTTAGTTCTATTTTATTAAGACAGACACAATTAAAGGATAACTTGTCCCACCGGACTTCATGTAAATAATCACTACTTTTAGCGTGTATAGAGCCAGCATATCTCCACCAGACTCCATGTAAATAATCAGGACTTTTAGCGTGTATAGAGCCAGCATATCTCCACATGTAAATGGGTGAATTAAGGGTTTATTTCAACCAAACCAGAGTGGTGATTGTTGGAACAGTGGAAAGATGAACCAAGACGGCTTTTGATAGTTTGATTTAGTTTCTGTCCACTTTGAATGAAGTGTGTTTTACCATGATAAAAGTCCTGATTATTTACATGGAGTCTGGTGGGTTTGGTGATGGTGATTTCGGGGCTGTTTTATGTTAAACTAAAAAGATTTTACTCTTGCCGTAGGTAGGATTGTGTATAAAGTATGTGTGTGTATTAAAGGTGCTGTAGGAAGGATTGTGAAGATCCAGGACTTAGTCATAAAATGTGAACATTGACAACTTCTCAGTCCCTCCCCCCTTTTACGCTAAAGCCCAAAACAGTCTCCTAAGCCCCTCCCCCCACAAGGGAGAATGAATGCGTGTGCATGAGCAGTGATTGACACGCAGTTAGACACCCCCCCTGGCCCTGATTGGTGCATCTGAACAGTTAGACACACCCCCTGGCCCTGATTGGTGCATCTGAACAGTTAGACACCCTCCATCTGAGCCTTAATATTTGAACTCATCCAAACATTTGACATTTGGTCGTACCTCCTGCGCTCCACAGACACGCGTCCAGAGTCCGGCGAGCCGGGGATGGAGTCGGGGGACAGGTGCGTGTCGGACTCGTAGTGCTCCATGCGGGTCAGTTTGGGGTGAGCGAGGCGGGCAGCAACGTTCTCCTGCGACTCTGGCGCCGTGTTCCTACGGTACAGGATCTGGTGCTGCTGCACCTT